>NC_064816.1:160368476-160426636 GCF_023721935.1 Panthera uncia | reverse complement strand
CCTAAGGTTCTCGACCTACAGAGAATGTCTCATGAGGGGCTGGTTTGGGGAGTTAAGCCGAAATGCTTGGTGCAATGGCTTGCCCGCCCCCACCATCCCTCACTGTAAACCTTCGTCCTCCTTCCCTCTGCCCTCGGTTACCTGAGTGGACTGAGTTTTTGGTATCAGTGGAGGGTGGCTTTGGGCTGTGGGCTGTCGCAGGAGTTGGCTTGTCGTGGGTTTGGGGGCAGACACGTCTTCAGCCAGCCTCTGTGGCTGTGGCCCTGTGGATCCCGGACGTCTTCAGCGATGCTCACGCAACAGCCGGCCGGGAGGGTGAGTGGTTTGACCGAACGGGCACCAGATGCCGGCTCGGGGCCCGGCCCCCAGGGCACCTTAAAATGCCGGCATCGCCACCAAAGCGGGGCTTAGGAAGCAGTGGTTCCGTGGATCTCCTCCCTCTGCCCTCTACAGGCGGGTCTGTGCCCACGCGGGGAAATCAAGCCTGAGCCTTCGAAGAGCCGTGCACGTCACTCTCTGGAAATGCCAGCTCTGCAGCGGCCAGGTTCCTCGCCCCAAGTGGGACCGCCGAGCAGGATTCGCTGACGAGTGCTCCCTGGCTTTGTCCGTGGAGCCAGAGGCCCCCCCGTGGGCAGGAGAGCCGTGGCCTTATTAGAACCGACAGGGGCATGTTTTGACACTTTATTGGGAAATGGCTTTCTTCCTGGGAAGAGCAGGCGTCTTTAGACGGAGGCGTGTAAGACTCCTTCTGGCAGGACCGGAGGGGCCCCTGGTTACGGTGGGTCGCGTTGACCCAAGTGCTGGGGCTCGCCGTGACGAGCTGAAGTCAGCCTGGGTGATTTCTTCCTCGGGTCGTTAGAACTCACGGCGAGCCCTGCCTTTCGGCTTCTTTCCACACCAGGCCTTTTCCAGTGGAAACGGTGGACCTCGCGACGGGCTTTCCAGAGCCCTCGGGAGATGGTGTGGTCAAACGCGGGCTCGCTGTTGGCCTTGGAAGGCGCCCCGCCTGCCGGCTGCCCCCCAACCCCAGGCGCGTTAGTGCCTCTCTGCCCAGAAGGCGTTTGGGTAAAGTGGCCGTGAGCTCCAGAGACGTACCTGGTGTTGAATCTTGGCTCTTCAGGAGCCAAGGCACTTTCCAGTTTCCCCGTCAGCAAAACGGGATGACAACAACATTGCTCCGTGGGGGTCAGTGTCACGGCCTGTGGAGTGAGCAGCACGGCGTTGAGGCCGGAAGCGCCCCACGGATGAAAGCCCGGCCCCCCCGTGGATGGCTCCAGATCCGTGGCTCCAGGACCACGGTCCCCGGTGATCCTTAGTTCACGTGTGCTGGGTTTTAACTGACAGCGACCCAAAGGACGGGAGCCCCGCTCCGAGAGCTGAGCCGCATCACAATGGCCTGTTTTAAGCTTCTTCCAGACTCTTCTTAACATTGCCAAGTCTCACAGAAGGAAGTCAATGCTCCAGAGGTGTCCAGGGGAAGATTTCGAAGAGCCATCCGATGAGAATCAGCTGAATCAAAGAAAGCGATTTTCAAGTGAGCCTCCGGTGCTGTTCTGGTCGGTTGGATCTCTGGTTTCTGAAGGCCGACGGGATACCGGTGTGCTGCTAGTTCCAGAAATCTCTCGGCTGTGTGTTTGCCCACGTTCCTCCCAGGGTAAACAGCATTTGATGCCCTTAATTAGCTCTTCCCTTGGTGACTAAAGGCCATTATCCCGAACATCAAGGATGACTGAGTAAGAGTGTAGGTAAATAGGATTACAGCACAACTAGAATATTCCCTGGAAAACAAACACCAGCAGTAACGAATTCTAATATCGTTCTTTTTCTTAAAATCATACAGATGGAAAACGCCTGTGGGGTGGGTTCTGAGTAAAATATTGTAAGATTTGCCTTTTTTCTTTTTCTTTTTTTTTTTTGCCATTGATCTCTCTTTGCCTCACGTCCGGAGCCTCCTAAAGTTGTTAGCATGAGTTCTCCTTCTCACAGTGACGCCGATTTTAGGCCTGGAAAATACAATTTGGGTTAAAACTCGATGGGGAGTCGCTCACGCGGATGGGTTGCCGTGGAGATGTGCTGGCGAGGGGAGCCGGATGGCCGGCGGTATTTGCATGAGCCTCCGGGCTGGGCTTTGTCTCCCAGCCAGCTGGTGGGCCTCCTCCTCCCCTCACCCCTCCCCACCTGCTGCCTCCCTGAATCCCTGCCCGGTACTGACACCAGCCTGGAGTAGGAGGGTGTTTCCGGCAGGGGTGAGTGGGGTGGCGGGGGGGGGGGGGGCCTCTGGGCGGGGCATGTCCTCGCTAACAGAACCCCGATTTTGTGCAGCAACAGAAGGGCTCAGTCCTTGCTGGGACAGCGTCTCGCGGCCACGCAGGGGAAGCCAGAGCCTGGTGAAGAACCAGACCCGGAGACAGATGACCTTCGAGGTGCTGAGCTAACCGGTGCTGAAGCCGCTGCCCCGTGGCCGTCCTGGTTGTGGTGGCAATCCTCCCGCCTTATTGCCGAGCTGTGCGCCCCCCTAATTCGTCGGCTGCGGCCCTATGCCCCTTGTGCCTCGGAAGGAACCCCTGGAGACAAGGTCTTTAAAGAGGTCTTTAGGGACCGTAACCCGAGTGAGGGTTAGGCTTGTGATTAACAACCAGTGAATTGTAATCGGTAACTCACGGTCCAGTGTGGCTGGTCTTGTAAGAAGAGGGGCTTTAGACACAGACATGGGCCCGCACAGAGGAAGGACCACGAGGGGCCACGGACGGGCCACGGAGAGATACCCGGCCCAGCTGGTAGCTGATCGTGGACTCGTGGCCTCTGGAACCGTGAGAGAGGACTGTCTGCTGTGGGAGCCCCGTCCGTGGTCGTTACGGCCACCCTAGGAGACAGGACAGGCGTGAGAAGCAAGCCAGCGACATTCGCCCTAAGTCGAAGTGGCTTCACCCACGAGGAGAAAGTTGAGCGAGCCCGGGAGTAGAGCGGCTCGTGGCGGTCTCCACACGTCGGTAGACAGCCAGGGTCTCCACCTTCCTGCTGGCCCCTCGGGACGGCTCACACTGCCTCCTGTGCAGCGGCACGGACGGGGCCCCTACGTGCCTGCGCTTTGTGAAAGAGAGGAAAGTCTTCTCCCCGTGTCTCGGCCAGAGCTCCTCCACGTGTGCGATCCCAGACCAGCAACTGGCAACACGCGTGGAATTACTGCGGTTGACCCGGGAGGGAGTCAGTTTTCTGACACAGGTGGCTGCCGGTAACCAAACAGGAATGCCGTGTCACCACCACAGAAGAAAGAAGAACGGAAATCCCACTGATCACCAGCAGTCCCACTGATCTACCTCCTACAGAGCTCTCGCAGTCGTCCACCTCTCAGCGTCTCCTCTGTGCTTACTGTGATTCCAGCCACAGTCATCCCTTGCTGGGACTGGTGCAGTAGCCTATCAGCTGGCTCACCTGCACCCACCCTGGTCCCCTCCGCCTCTTCTAACGACAGGCTGAATCGTTTCCGGAAGACACCAATCACATCAAGCCACACCTTAATGATACCGCAGGGGTTCCACGTGGCTGAGGACAAAGACATACTTCCTCACCTCTGCCCGCAAGGGTCTGCCTGGTCCCTGCCCACCCCTGCAGCCTGATCAGGCTCCATCGTCCTCTGAAACACTAGGACTCAGGCCTCGGGCCACTGTTTTTTATCGTTCTTCAAATTCACCTTAAGCTCTTCCACTGTGGTGCTGTGGTGTAGACACCCCCTCTCCCGAGGACCAGCTCCCTCCACTCTTCCCCGGGAAGGTGTATCCTCACCCCCGCAGGCCTTCCTGCTCCCTCTGTCAGGGACGCCTCCCATCATCCCCGACGGGGGCCACTGCACCGTGTCACCGCCTCACACCGGAGGCCTGGACGTGACCCGACTATGCCCACAGGCACGAGTGGCTCCCTGCCTTCGGCTGGCCTCACGCGTGGTCCCCCTCCCGCGGCGGCTCCCCCTAGGGGCCAGGATGGCTCCCTTACCATCTGGGGTGGGGCCCATGCTTCGATTCCATTCCCGGGAGGCCTCTCCTTGTTCCCAGACCGCAAAAGTGAAAACTGCGAGGCCCCCGGAATTTCTACGGAAGCTCCACCTTGTGCGGGTCCCCCCAACTCGGGGCAGAATGTGGCGGGTGTGTCCTCTTCTCCCGCCCCCTCCCCGCCGGTCTCGGGGCACGGCTGCGCTCCTGTCTCCCGGACCCCGTCGTGGGGACCCTGGCCGTGGCTGTGGCAGGGACGTGGCTCTTCCCCCTTCTGTGTCCTCCCCCGTCCTCCCTCCTCCCCCCTGCGCCCTGACCCAGCGCCTGGAAGACAGTCAGGACACAAGTGTTTTGTTGAGCAATGGCTCCGGGTTAACCGGAAAAGGCAGCTGTGTTGCAAAGGAAGATAATTTTTGAGCCCACGTGATGCATCATTTAGACACTTAGAGCACCTAATGTGCACAGATAGGAGAGCGGAGAAAATCACGGTACATCTACCTGATGGGGTACGAAGCAAACATTTAAAAAGTCATCACAACGCAACAAGTGGAGATAATGCTTAAGGCATAATATTGAACGAGAAGCAATGAGAAAAAGAGAACATCTTCTTATGATAATGTGTCCCCATCGCCCAAACACATCCCCCCCAGCTCACCTCCTCCTAGAGGTGGACGCTGGGCCTCCCCGGGATGGGCCCCTCTCTGTCCAAGCCTGGCCCGTCCCTGTGTGTCCTCGGGGCGTCTCTCTGAGGCCCAGACTCAACACGTCCTGGTTTGTTCAGGCCTCGTCCCAGCTTCTGGCGGTGGCTGGGGACTGTTGGCTTACAGACCCTGCATCTGTCCTCCCAGGTGCCCTCCCCATGTCTGTCTCTGCGTCTCTCCTCTTATAAAGACACCAGTCACATTGGGTTAAGCCCCATCTTTTCTTATTAAGAAAATTTTTAATGTTTATTCATTTTTGAGAGACAGAGAGAGCCAGAGTGCCAGCAGAGGAGGGGCAGTAGAGAGGGAGGCACAGATTCGGAAGCAGGCTCCAGGCTCCGAGCTGTCAGCACAGAGCCGGATGTGGGCTTCAAACTCATGAACTGGGAGATCATGACCTGAGCTGAGGTCTGACGCTTAACTGACTGAGCCACGCAGGCGCCCCGGATTAAGGCCCCATCGTAACGTGATCGTCCGCAGAGACCCTGTCTCGAGTCACAGATCCCGGGTGTCGGCTGTGGACCGGCCCTCTTGGAGCCACGATCGCACCGGACGGTGAGGAGCAGGGGAGGAGGACCCAGGAAGGAGGTGCGTGGCCGGGCCCCAGGTCGCTGTTTCTACGTGGGTTTGGCCGGGCTGGTGTCTCCTCCGCTCCCGAGTGGGACTGTCCAACACTCCACCACCCTCTGGAGGTCTTGGGCCCACAGCGCTGCGGACAGACTCAGGTATCAGCCACTCTGCTCGTAGGAAAACGAGTGTTGCTTCGTCGGCGGGGTGGGGGTGGTGCTCCTTTCTCCCCGACGTGTCCTCCCCGCCGTGGGGAGCAGCGGGCAGGGCTTCGTCTCCCCCTAAAGGCGTCGGGCTCCACTAAGCAGACCCGGGCGCCCCGGGCGGTCTTTGAGTGGCCGTCGTGTGGTCACAGGTGCTTGTCAAAGAGGCAGGCCACACCCCCAGCAGCGACCAAGAGCCTGTGACCGGGGCCTGCGGCTCGGCCCCTTCCAAGGTGGGTCTGGGGTTCCCCGGCACGTGCGGCTGAGGGACGGGCTGCCTGGCCCGGCCTCCCTCACTCACCCTGCCTGCTCGAGGTGTCTGCACGTTGTGTCCGCACGTCCCCGGCTCCTTCTCACATCAGTGCTGCTCACGGACCCCCAGTCAGGTGTGGGTTCCTTCCAGGGCCTGGTCTGTGACCTCTCCCTCTCTGCTCCTTCCTGGTACCTTGTGCTTGTCCTTGAAGACAGCAGGTGCCCGAACACCGGTTGACCCATGAGTCTCCAGGGCACGTGCAGAGCAGGGCCGGGCGGAGAGCGGCCGCGATTCCTGATTCTCGGCCTTTGCCTGGTCCCCTGCGTAAACGCCCGCATCCAGGCGGCTCTCCGGCTACCTGTGCCACGTGGCTCACTAACTGCAGGGCTGGGAAGGTGTGAGGCGATTCCAGAAGGCTCCGGCACCTGAGCTCCTCCGGGATAGGCTGAATCTGCCGTGACATCCACCACCACCTCCTTGCCATTGCCAAATCTCATTCCGACAGAGAGAGAGAGAGAGAGAGAGAGAGAGAGGAAGGACGGGAGAAGGGAGGAGGCAGACAGACGGAAGAGGCTGGCGGGCCCAGCGGGGAGGAGGGCTCGCCCTCTGGCAGGCAACGTGACCCGCCAACCCCCCCATGAGGCTCACTCCTGCCGCCTGCTCTAATAAACCCAAAACTCCAGTGACTTAAGTGAAGATTTCAGATTAACATTTAAATTAACACCGGACTGGAAATCTGGAGGCCCAGGTCGCTGATGTGACTCTGTTAACTTGTTCTGTGACCTGGGGCAGAAATCTAAAATGATCTTTTCTCATTGAGCCGCCCCTCCATGGGGAGGCCCCCCCTCCCTCCCAGCCTGTCCTAGAAGCTAGAGCCTTCCGTGTCTGGGGGGGGGGTCACCTCTGACCCTGAGATGCTCTGCTCGACCAGTGGGTGTGGCCCCTCCCACCGCACCCCCCACCCTGGGGTCAAGGGGGCAGAGATGCAGGAGACACTGGCCTCCCTGACACCAGGGGCCTGGCCATCAGCTCTGCCCCTCCAGGGGTCCGTCCTCAGGAGATATCCTTTACATGGCTGTCTCGGTGGCCCCGAATCTTGGGCACTGAGTGGAAGGGAACAGGTGTTAACATATGACCGATGGCCCCAGGGGGGGGGCCAGGCACACCCCGTACCCACCACATCCAGCCTTGTGGGCTCTCGAGAGCCAAAGCCACCTTTGATCAGGCTGGACTCTGAAACCTGGGCCTGTGACACAGAGCAGAGAGACCTCAAGGATCCCAGGTGGGTCACCAGGTCAAGGTGGGATTCTGGGAATCGGGACTCTTCCAGAGGGTGGGCGAAGGGGCCTTGCAGGTGCCTGACGCCTTATCCCAGGTTGAGGGAATAAGCATAAATCGGGCTGGCGTGTGACCATCTTCCCCGATTCCTGCCCAGGAAGCACAGGCTTACGTTCGCCTGGGATTTGGCAAACTCAAACTAGTGACTGAGCACTCTCCCAGGGGATGGGGAATAGCTCTCCGGGTTGGCCGGAGACCAGCCCCTGCGGCCGCTCACCTGCGGTATCTGTGGGCTGCCTGGTCCCCGTGGCCTGGCCCAGCTCATCGGGGCCCCCGTGGTGGGAAAGGGAGGGGACGACCCCAGGGCCAAGGGCAAGCACCAGCTCTCTCTTCAGGAAGGAAGGTCATGGAACACAACTTCTAGAGCCACCCGGGGCCGTACAGGTTCCAGAAAGGACGCGCGTGTTGTCTGAGGCTCCGTGTTCTTTCTCCGGGTGGGGGGAGACCCGCCGGGGGAGGCAGAAAGCGCTGAGCGGACGGCCTAGGCAGGGACCCACACACCTTCCATGCCCCGCTGGTGACGGCCTTGGGGCTGTTTTGTTGGGGGAAAATTATGCCCGGAGACTGAGACGCTCTTTGCTAGTCATCTGTTTAACACAGGTTCATGGCGGGCATTATAATTTATAATAATACTCTTTCACAAGCCAGTAGCAAAGCAGATAATGTCTCCTAATAAGCCAATGACGAAATAACGCACGCCGAACCAACGATAGATGAATTCCACGATCGTTCCGGGGAAAGCGGGAGGAAGGCCGTCAAGTCCAGGTTCAGCCGAGGTGCACTTTGCTACCGGTTGTTTCTGGGGAGTGTGAGTCCTTGCGGCCAAAGCGGGGTGCCAGCCGCCCGTGTAGGTCCCTCGCTGCCGGTGCGTGTAGCTGGGAGGAGGGGGCAGGCTGGGCTGTTCCGGAGGGCGTTTCTCCAGGGGCCACGGCACACCGTGCACCAGTACCCACGAGCAGGAGCCCCTCCACGGCCGGGCCGGGCCTCCCTCCCCCCGAGCCCGCTGCACGGTTTGACCCCACCGCCGACCAAGAGCGGCCTGGCCACGCGGGCACAGGTGTCCAGGACCTCCGGAGAGCTGTGCAGATCGGCCAGGAGCAGACTCGCCAGGCCGGACACGCTTCCCGAGTCCTCTCAGATTCTTTGAAGTTTCCAGAGACCTCGTGATGACGGCCCCTCCCTGTGCTCATGTTGACAAGCCCTCCTCAGCCCATCGGTTTTGAGGACGTCCCCCTGACAGCCTCCCCAGTGTCCGCAACTCCTTTCTTAGATCAAAACAGCCATCAAAACAAGTTATGCAAAACGGGTTCAAGCCACCAACAGTTTGCCCCCAAACGAGCTGGCAAAACACTTTGAAATCCCTGCCATGAGGCGCGTGTGGTCCCAGGGACCCAGGAGGACTGTTGCGCGTGGGAACACAGCTCGGTCCGCGCCAGGAGGGCGGCGAGCCCCCGCAGCGTCGGTGTGGGTCACCATCGGGACTTTGGCCTTTGTCGTCGTCATTGGGCCACCTGGGCCCTGGGCCATCCCGGTCCCGTGTGCAATCAGGACGCGGTGCTGGAACCGGGTCGGGTCTACGGTGCCAGAATTCACCTCGTGGGCAGGTAAAGGCAGTGCTGTTCCCACGGGGAGACTCGGAAATACTTGAGTCAGACAGAGGCTGCTTATGCCTCGTCCGAATGGGGGAGCTTTGTCTCCATTCACGCCTCCACATCCCTCGGCCACGGCTGGGCGGAGACGGCACGTCCAAAATTGCTTTCTGCTGAGCAAATGAGGCTGGTGTTGGAGGCATCGCTTCATTTACTTGTTACTGGTGAGAATTCTCAGCTGCTGAGGCAGTGCCTGGAAAGAAGGGACCGAGCCCGCCGTATAGCTGTAAGAGGTACGGGTCAGAGGCTCCCTGCGATTTCAAATCCAGCAAAAGTGTGTCATTTGGGAGCAGGGCCCAGTTTGGGGCCAACCTTTTCCGTCAGGCGGGGGGTCCCTGAGTGTAATGAATGCGACCCAGGGAGGCTTGGGGATCCCTGACAGACTAGGAGCAACTGTGTCTTTATTCCTTAAAAAAGCATATTTTAGGGGCACCTGAGAGGCTCGATGCGTTGAGCGTCCGACTTCAACTCAGGTCAAGATCTTGCAGTTTGGGGGCGCCTGGGTGGCGCAGTTGGTTAAGCGTCTGACTTCAGCCAGGTCACGATCTCGCGGTCCGTGAGTTCGAGCCCCGCGTCGGGCTCTGGGCTGATGGCTCGGAGCCTGGAGCCTGTTTCCGATTCTGTGTCTCCCTCTCTCTCTGCCCCTCCCCCGTTCATGCTCTGTCTCTCTCTGTCCCAAAAATAAATAAAAAACGTTGAAAAAAAAATTAAAAAAAAAAAAAAAAAAGATCTTGCAGTTTGTGGGATTGAGCCCCGCATCGGGCTCTGTGCTGATGGCTCAGAGCCTGGAGCTGCTTCAGATTCTGTCTCTCTCTCTCTCTGCCCCTCCCCTGCTCCCTCCCTCTCTCTCTCAAGAATAACACACATTAAACATTTTTAAATATGCTTTCTTATTTTTTTATTAAAATTTTTTATGTTTATATATTCTTGAGAGAGAGAGAGTGCACACGCGCACACACAAGTGGGGGAGGGGCAGAGAGGGAGGGAGACACAGAATCCAAAGCGGGCTCCAGGCTCCGAGCCATCAGCACAGAGCCCGATGCGGGGCTCCAACCCATGAACTGCGAGATTATGACCTGAACTGAAGTCAGATGCTTAACCGACTGAGCCACCCAGGCGCCCCCCAAAATGCATATTTTAAATGAATAAGTAAACCATACATGGTTTTAAAAACCACAGAGTACAAAGGGCCATACAAAGAAAATCAGTCTCGGTTGGTTCTGCGTTCCGTCTCAGTCTCAGACGGTTCAAACCTGTCTTTGAAAAGCCGCACACCTGTGCTTGTGGATGGAAAGTCGGGGGACGAGAGTCCCTCCCTGTTGACGGGGACGCCCTTGCTGAGGGTCGAGCTAGCGAACGGCTCTGAGTGGCCTTACCCTGCGCCTTCCGGAGATAACAGACGCTTCGTGTCTTGTCTAGCATGCAGGGCCCTGATGGACGAGGTGGAGTATGACGTCACCAAGGCTCGGCAGAAGACGACCAAGGTGGGCTCCTTCCGAATAAATCCTGACGGGACGCAGGAGAGGAGAAAGGTAGCGGAAAAGAAATTATGTGCCAGTGTATAATTGCGGATATGGGCAATTACCAACCATTTATCCAAACAGCAGTTGGTCTTAATCTTGTAACCTTCCTCTTGTTCAGGGTATCAGCTCTAAATTGCTTCTGAGTCCTGGGGGAACCAAAGTAATCTTTAAGCTTGAAATTGAAGTCTCTCTCCCAGCACCTAAATTTTGTGTCTTGCCAAGTCGGAACACATTTCGGCACTATTGTTCATCAGGATAAAAATAGCGTTTCCATGGTTCTTGGGCGAGGCCAGCGGGGGGCCCAGAGCGGCTGGGGGCGGGGGGGCTGCCTCGAGCCCCCCTAACGGGAGCACCCTCCCCCAGACTCCACCCACCCCCACCCCGAGACCTACAGGTTTCTACTCACAGGGGGAATGTGAGACCCGTCTCCCGGACAGACGGGGGCTCCTGTCTGAGGGGAGAAGGATGCTGTTCCCCCACAGAGACCCCCTAGAGAGAGGCCGGCCCGAACCCGCGGGTGTGATGGGTGGGGCCGCCGGGAGCCGGGCTCCTGTCTCCTCCCCGGCCCGGCACCGAGGTCCTAACGTTCCCAACACGCCAGCCGACAGTGATGTCATCCTAAGCGAGACAGAACTGGAGAAGCTGTTCCCTGACGTGGCCTAAGTCGTTCAGAGCTGAAGGGAGGCCGCTTTGGGGCTTCTCGCCGCTTGGCCAGTGCACTGCACCCTGTCTTAGAACAAATCATCGAGGTGGGCTGTTTGCTTTTTCCACCTCTTTCTGGGGTTTTGTGCCCATCAAAGAGGGAGGAGGGCGGGGCCGGGTCCAGCCGAGGACTTCACGGGGGGCTGCGCTGTGTGGACACGACAGCCTTTACGGGGGCCGAAGCGTGATGTTCACCTCCGTCAGGAGCCCGTGCGCCTGCTGGCGAAGGGAGCGGGGGGCGGGGGGGCTCCGGTGCGCTGCGTCTTGAGGCCACAGACAAGGACAGGCCCTGAGGTCTCGCTGTTCGCGTCGTGCCAGTGGAAGGACCATGCTTACCCGCATCACGGGCACATCCGTGCAGCAACTTTGCCCGCGGTGGTCGCCGTGTATCCCCAGGTGCCCCCGGCCCCACGCGGTCCCGGCAGCCTGTCGAGGAGCGGCCCTGGGCCCCTGGCACCAGCCGGAGCGGGGTCCCACAGCCAGGCAGGGCCGGGCACAGGCCAACACGGTCAAAAATAACCGGGTGTTAGTATCATACGAGGTTACAAGGCGGGTTACCTGTCGGGCGCCTGCCCAGGACGAAGGAAGACCTCTCTCTTCACAGGGTAACAGGCCAAAGGTTACAGGAGACACCAGAGGGTCGCGGAAGGAGGGAATGAGGCCGGTGCGCAGAGCCTGGGGTCCCGTGGTGGATGGAGGGCCGCGCGGGGGCTCGCCAGGGCACCCGCGGGCCCTCCCGCCTCCTGGCTCTCACCCAGGCCTGGCTTAGAGGCCCTGGGCCCTCTGGACAGGGGCCCGCGTTTACCTGGAGAAAATGGGCCTCCTCTCCCCTCCTCCTCTTGCCAGAGGATATCTCACTTTGAGTCTGTCGACTTGAAATAACTTTTTCGACGTTTGCCACAAACCGTCGGTCCGCAGAGCGATTTGAAAGCCACCGTCCTGTGCATCTGTAACCTCAGAGTCCCGGCTACGAGGAGCGGGTGCGCCCTGGGTCTCAGGCTGGAGCAGGGCTCCCCCGCGGGCATGTGGGCTGGTCTGTGGGGCGGCCAGAAGGCTGCTCTTTAAAGCCCCGCGTTTTGGAACCGTGTGGTTTTCAGCTCTGGGGTGCGGGTCGGTTTTCCCACCTCTGGCCAGCTCGCAGAAGAATAGCCCCAAAGCCCTCATCGTTTCGGGAGCCCTGCCACCTTCCCCAGGAAGCTACCGGGGCCTGCGAAAACTCTCCCCTGCGGTGATCCAAAACCCCGTGGCGTTGTTTTCTTGGGCCGGCCGGCTGCTCGCCACACTGGAAATGCAGGGGGGCGTCACGGCAGGAAGTCAGGCCCTTCCAATGCCCGTCTTGGACGGGGGCCAGGCGGCTCTTGCCTGGTGTGGATCCAGAGGCATTTCTCTGCCCTTCTGCCGCGAGCCTGCAGGATGTGCGGGCTCAGCTTGGCGTTGGGCAAAGAACAAAAGCAGTGCCTGGCAGGACGCTGAAGGAGGAGGTTTGGACCAGCCGCCCTGGCGGGGCGAGGCCTCAGACGCCTGGGGCCTTTCCTGGGTCTCAGGGATGGGGCTGGCCCGAGGGACGAGACCACTCACCTTCCTGCGTCTTTCTGCTTTTTCCTTCCCCTTTGCATTCCGTTTCTCCAAGGATAAAAGGAAACACGAATCTGCGAGCTGAGGGAGCCGACACCCCAAGGTCCTTGGAAAGCCTCCCCTTCCTCAGAGGGAGGGTGGGGGCGCCCCCCGAGAGAGCCCATGTTCAGAGGGGGGCGGGGTGAAGCGACCCGAGGTGGCCTTGCACAGTGTGGTTGAGAGACGCAGGGCTCCTCACTGTGAATCGGGGCCCGCAGCGGGGCGGGCGTGGGGAGGGTGGCATGGACGGGGGGCCTGCTCGGGACCAGTTCTCAGTTGGTGAGAAGACCCGAGGGGGTTCCTGGTGCACGTTCTGCCCCCAGAGGACGGCCGGGGAGAAAGCTGCCCTGTGCAGGGCTGCAGATGGCCCCTGCCCCCACGTGCCCGCCGTCCCCCCTCCGCCCGCTGGCCCCACCTCGTCTGGTGGCCACGCCATCTCCCTGGCCCTCTCCGGCTCTGACCCGGCTTTGCTTTGAGTCCTAGTTTTAGTCTTTCGTCCCCCGACTCTGTGTGCACGGGAGCAAAAGAGGCTGCCGACCCCCGGGGTCACTGGCTGGCTAACACCACCGGCTCCCAGACACGACCGCCCATGTGGCCACCGGCAAGATGCCGGGCGGTGGGGACGCTGGGAGAGCTGTCCCTCGGAGGACTGGGCGGGACTCAGGTGGGGTTGGGGGCAGGGTTAGGGTACTGGAGGGGGGGGCTGTAGCTGGTGAGACACCCCCGTTTCTCCGGGGCTCCAGCCGACTTCCAGTGAGACCTGCTCTCTGCCCGGCGGTTGTTTCCAGCTGAGCAAGAAAGGAATCGACTCCTGGGGGGCAGCCCCCGGAACCGGGTTTTAAGTACTCCTTGGTACCTTCAGAGTACTTGTGAAGTATGCTCAGCGAGAAGGTCCCCGGCGGAATCAGGCCCCAGCTACTCCCGGAGAGCACAGCTTATCGGCCCCCCCTCCTTCCACAGCTCTGCCCCCTCCCCTCCCCTGCCTCGGGAGCCTCCCGGATGAAAACCCGACCGCCCGGGGGCTGAAAGGCCCCCTCTGGGGACATGAAGGGTTTCTGAGAGCGCCTCCTCTGTGTCCTGCTCACAGATGTGAGCGTGGACGAGCGGGGGGTCCTGGAGGGACACGAGAGCCGCCAACGGCTCCCTACCCCAGCACGGGTGGGCAGAGGCCCCCATTTGTCGGAGTTGTGACCGGCCAGGCCTCCCAACACTTGCCGCCCGGACTCGGTGGGCCCCCGACCCGACCTGAGCCTGCTGGGCTGAGCGGGCTGCCAGAGATTGACATGTGGGGCTGGGGTTTGAAGACGCAAGTCTCCTGGGCTTTGATGACATCATCCTCGAGGTCGCTCGGAGGCCTCCAGTGTTACCGATTTTAGGGATGGCCTATAAAAGCAGACGGTGCAGCGGGGGCGCCTGGGTGGCTCGGTCGGTCGAGCGTCCGACTTCGGCTCAGGTCACGATCTCGCGGTCTGTGGGTTCGAGCCCCGCGTCGGGCTCTGTGCCGACGGCTCGGAGCCTGCAGCCTGCTTCGGGTTCTGGGCCTCCCTCTCCCTCTGCCCCCTTCTCGCTCACTCTTTCTCTCAAAAATGAACAAATAAGCTTAAAAAAATACTCTCAAAAACAGATGGAGTGAGTCCCGGTGCCGGACCAACCCCAGAGATTTGGTGGCTTTGCTGGAAACAGTCTCCTTTCTCGTTTTCTGAACGGACAAGTTCGGTTCGCGAACAGCGGCGTTTTGCCTCGGGCTGTCTAATGAGCCGGCTGTGCTTGTCTTCCTGTCCCCGGCCGCGTCTCTGCAGCGGAGCGGGAGGGGGGGCTGGGGGAGGCACGCTCTGGGGGCCCAGGGCCCCGGCCGGTGACCGCCGAGGGAGCCTCCTGCTGGCTGCACTCGAGGGGACCGTCGCCGCCTGATACTTCCCCGGGCTTGTGACAGAGCCGTGTCCGTGCACGTCAGCCTCTAGGTCACCTCGTGGTTTTGTGACGGTCGTAGTGACCCACGGTGAGCGGGACAGCACGACACCGTCCGGAGGCGGCTGTTGTACGATCGCTTTGTAACCATGTGTTCATCCTCTCCTGAAAAGCCAACCGCGGGCCTCCCGGAAGGGGCCGTGAATGAACTTGTGCTCTCGTGACGGGGACCCGGAGTCTGGGAGCTGGGAGCGGGGGGGGGGGGGGGGGGGGGGGTGAGGGCTTACGCTTGCTTCTACGGAACGAAACCCCGAACTCGGTGCGTGGGACCCAGGACCCACTTCTCTGTGCAGTAGGTGAAGGCGGGAGCACGAAGGTCCCCTTTGCCGTGACTGAGACCGCGAAACTTGGAAAGTTCGAAGAGAGTAGATCTCATCGATCAAAGATGACGATGATTTAGACCAGGACGTAAAGCCTCTTTCGTTACATTCTTTTAACAGCTCTGCAAAGTAAATAAGGCCACTTTAATTAGCTCCCTTTCCTTTTTTTTTTTTTTCCCAAGTAATCTCTAAGCCCCATGTGGGGCTCGAACTCACAACCATGAGATAGAGTTGCACGCTCTACCGACTGAGCCTGCCAGGCACCCTTAATTAGCCTCATTTTAGAAATACAGAAGATGAGGGGCTCCCGGGAAGCTCAGTGGGTGAAGCGTCCGACTTGGGCTCAGGTCACAATCTCCCGGTCCGTGAGTTCGAGCCCCGCGTCGGGCTCTGTGCTGACAGCTCGGAGCCTGGAGCTGCTTCCGATTCTGTGTCTCCCTCTCTCTCTGCCCCTCCCCCTGCTCATGCTCTGTCTCTCGCTCTTTCTCAAAAATAAATAAACATTAAAACTTAAAACAAAAATACAGAAGACGAGGCTCAGAAAGCTTTAGTGACTCACTGTTTTGGCAAATCGGGATTAATTTCATTTAATTGCTGATAAGTCCGTTTAGACAGAGACGCATCATTTGCTATCGATAGAGCTACCCCATGCTGTTACATACTGTATAGCACCAGGTTCCTGCGGCATTTTGAAGTTGTGCAGTGCACAACCTGTACAACTGTATGGGGGCCCTGTTTGCTAACAAGGTGAGAGGCGTGGCCTTTGTAATAGGCCAGCTAGGAAGCAGAGGGGAAATTCAGTCCCTCCATACTTTTCGGACTGTAGTCTGTCACAAATAGGTGTAGTGGGGTGAAACCAGCATGTAAAAATATACATAAAATATCAGAGTGCATCTTATGGCAAAGGAAACTGTTATCTCATGACACCGTGTAATGAGCTGAAATGCAAAAAGTGGGTCATGTCCAAAAAGCTAAAAGCCACCATAGCAGATGGCTGTTCTCAGCATGGGACAGTAGCCTAAAGGTATTTCATTTGGGAAGATTATTAATACCCAAACAGAGAGCTGTAATAATTCCTGCCTCCCTCTACAGAAGCAGCCAGAACTTCTCTGAGACCAGATATCAGGGCAGAAATGGCTGGCAGTTTGGAGGTCTGGACCTTCTCGGGGCCGGGGACCCAGGGCCCCACGGGGGGACGGATGTCTTCCTGGCCCCAGCGGCCCCAGTGGCCCAAGTCTGGCCCGCTGCTACTGCCGTCTCAGGAGCTGTGCTCTGACGCTGTGGCCTCCCAAGGTCAGGACGCCGGATGCAAGTTCAGCCCTGCTGAACGTGGTGGAGACAAGACAAAGAGTGCTTACCCGGAAGGAGTTAGACCCTAGCCACTGTGAACACCGCGTGTGACAGCAACAAGACACGAATTTGGTCTTTGCCTTCCCTTCCTGCCACAGAGCTTCTGAAACCCGTGTGATATCCTGAGTGATAGGGACGAGAGTGTATGCTGGTGAGGTGACCCTTGGGGTCGACCCTTCAACCCCACCCGGACCTCTGGGGAGGGCGGGGGCTGGAGACAGAGCTCAATCTCCAACAGCCAATGATTTAATCGATCATACGCCTACGTAATGAATCGTCCATCGCGGCGTTCGGAGCAGAGAAGGGGAAAGTTTTTTTTTTTTTTCTTTTTTTCTTTTAACGTTTTTTATTTATTTTTGAGACAGAGAGAGACAGAGCATGAACAGGGGAGGGTCAGCGAGAGGGAGACACAGAATCTGAAACAGGCTCCAGGCTCTGAGCTGTCAGCACAGAGCCTGACGCGGGGCTCGAACTCACGGACAGCGAGATCATGACCTGAGCCGAAGTCGGCCGCCCAACCAACTGAGCCACCCAGGCGCCCCAAGAACGGGAAAGTTTTGTATTACGTTCCTTTTTTAACCCGTGGGAAACTTGTCCAGAAGCCCCACCCCCATCCCCGGAACACTTGTCTCCTGGGTCATGGTCAGGAGAGCCCCAAACACCCGCTGGTGATCTCCCTCGCTGGAGACCCGAACTCGGGGTCTGCTGGGGGTGCCTGCTTGAGCACAGGCGGCAACAGGAGTGGGGGCTGTCGGCGGGAGGGGGCAGGGGGGTTCCTGAGGGCCGGGGACTGAGGAGACAGGCAGAAGCCAGAGCCCCCCTTTGGCGAGGCACGGGTGGGGGCCAGCCCTGCGCTCTGCCTTGCATTCCCGGGTCAGCAAGAGAGGGAAACGGTGTGGGGTTGGAGTGCCAGGCTGGCAACCATGCCTAGGAAGCAGGAATTGGGGGGGGGGTCACCCTAAGTTGGTCTGCGGACATTGTCAGCCCACAGACAACATTTTAATAAGTATGTTACTGGGGCGTCTGGGTGGCTCAGTCGGTGAAGCGTCCGACTTCAGCTCAGGTCATGATCTCACGGTCTGTGGGTTCGAGCCCCACGTCAGGCTCTGTGCTGACAGCTCGGAGCCTGGAGCCTGCTTCGGATCCTGTGTCTCCCTCTCTCTCTGCCCCTCCCCCGCTCATGCTCTGTCTCTCTCTGTCTCAGAAATAAATAAAAACATTTAAAAAAATAAGTAGGTTACTTTGATAACAATCACGAATAAAATTATGTTCCCAGGAAGCTGTAAATCAGCAACAGTAAAAAAAAAAAAAAAAAAAAAAAAAAACACCCAAAAACTCTTTTTCTCTTTTTAACCTGCAAAAAAGGGTTTTTTGCCAGGGGTTAGGGTGCCCCCCGTGGGTACAGGGGTTTGTTTGGGGGGGGGGGGGGGGGGGGGTGCGTCCCAGAATACACATCACAGTGGCAGTCATGGTTATCTTTGGTATTACTGGGTCTTTCTTCTCTGTTTGCTTATCTTTTAAATGTTTTCCATAATGAACACATTATCGCTGTAATTTTTTGCGAAGTGTGGGTTTTTTTGTTTTTTTTTTTTTAGAAATCAAAAGAATTCCATGTCATTTCCAGAACTCCAATGCTAAAAAGTAGCGTTCTTCTCAGGGAGTTGGAAAGCCACACAGGAACACGTGATTTGCCTTTTCACAAAATTCCTGACAAAGAGCTACAGCGAGGCCTTCTCCCGATTTGTTCAGTCTCCGTTCCTGGTGGTCATACTGGTCCTTCGTCACCGTCAGTAACGCAGTCGGCACACGCTTGTCCTTCAGACATTTTGAGAGGACCAGGAGGACGGGGTGGGGCTGGGGTGGCTTTCAGCATGTCTCCTATGTGTCGCTGTCTTGTCTCCATGGCCCTCGCGGCCCGAGAACTTCCCCCGGGGGACAGGTTGGTCTGGTCCCTCGTCTGCAAGGAAATGAACAGGTATTTGTGTGTTCGGTACGAAATAACGCTGACTGGTTTACTTACACTCTTCATTCCTCTTCCTCTCGAGGAAGAATAAGAATGAATTCTATGGGGCACCTGGGTGGCTCAGTCGGTTAAGCATCCGACTTCGGCTCGGGTCATGATCTCGCAGTTCGTGAGTTCGAGCCCCCACATCGGGCTCTGTGCCGATGGCTCGGAGCCTGGAGCCCGTTTTGGATTCTGTGTCTCCCTCTCTCTCTGCCCCTCCCCTGCTCACACCATGTCTCTGTCTCTCAAAAATAAACATTAAAAAAACATTTTTTTTTTTAAAAAAGAAAGAATGAATTCTAGTCCTCAAGACCATAACACTTGGGGTTCTGTGCACCTTGGAGAAAAATTTTGGGACTTTTATCGTGCATCATCTTTTATTTTACTTCTTTATTTTTTTTTTTAAAGAGAAACGCTACCCCTCAAGATTTCATTTATTTACTGTATTTATTTACTTTTGAGAGACAGAGTATGAGCAGGGGAGGGGCAGAGAGAGAGGGAGACACAGAATCCGAAGCGGGCTCCAGGCTCCGAGCCTGTCAGCGCAGGGCCCGACGCGGGGCTCCGACCCACGAACCGTGAGATCGTGACCTAAGCCGAAATCAAGAGTCGGACGCTTAACCGACCGAGCCCTCCAGGCGCCCCCAGGAAGGAATTTAATACAGGCTTTTAGATGCGTCCACACAGCACACCCAGACCCCCAGGGAGCTGCCCCCTCTGCTGCCCACAGGAGAAGGGAGAGTGAGAGGCTGCGGCCGGGAGCAGCCGCATTAAATGCCGGACTCCGGTTAGCTGTCACCGAGGGCCCAGCAAGTGACTGCGGCAGCTGTGACCTTGCCCCCAGGACACGTCTGCTGGGTCAGCTCCCACAAAAGGAAGCAGCGGAAGTCCTGGCCCCTGCCCGGTCCTACCGCAGACACCCTCGTCCTGCTCCAGACCCGTGCGGGGTGCTGGGAACCGCTTTGGGAAAACCCGAGGGCGCGGACACCCCGACCGGAGGATGACGGCAGAAGACGAGTCCCCGTCTTCCGGCCACGTGGGAGGACATCCAGCGGGCCCCAGAAAGAGCCCCAGCTGCCCAGAGGGCTGTGCTGTGTGGCGCCCCCTGCAGGGTGGTGGGAGGCGGTCTGTCTGGGAGGGAGCCAGTCGGCGCCCGGACTCAGGTGTGCGCTCCGTGCATCGGAGTCCGTTTATGTCCAGTAACATGCTGTCATCTTACCCGGGTGGGCTCCGGGCAGCCTCAGATTCCTTCTTGGGCCCAGTGTATTTCCGTCATTTTGCCCCTGTGTCCCTTCTGCCTCTCCCCAGCTTTGGGACGCCTCCCCAGGGCTCCCGCTGTCCAGTCCGGGCGGGCTCCGCTCTGGCAGAGGCACGGACAGAAGGGTGTGGCCTGAGACTCTCGCCCTTGGCCCCGCAGCGCTGGCCTCCCCGGAGGCAGGGGCAGCAGGGTTGGGGGAGCAGGGGACAGTGGAGAGAAGGCTCGCCTTGGTATCCCCACAACGCGGGTGTGCCCGGATGTCCGCACACTGTTCACGTGCAACAGCAGGGGCCCTGGGGGTGTGGAATCTGAACTCGGGTGCTTGGGGACGGCCCCTTGTTTGGGGGGGAGGAGCCTCCCCCACCTGGCGCCACACCCCCCACCTCCTCTTCTGCAGCGGCTCAGCCCGGGGGTGGTTCCCTCATCAGCCGGTCCCCCCCCCCCCCTGCCCCCCAGCCGGCTTAGCTCAGGAGGATCTTCCTGACCCGGAACCGCCCGCCTCCTCCGACATCAGCCTCTCTCGCCCCCATCGTCCGCGGAAAGGTGACCCAGTCCACTTCCCCTCGCCCGCCAGACCCTGCGGCGAAGCCTCCAGGTCCTTAGCCCTGCTTTTGTGGCTCAAAGGGGTGCCCTCCGCTCCGCGCGTGGCCGGGAGGGCATCTGGGCCTGCAGGACCCAAGGCTGGGATGCCTCCCCCCGTCCAACCTCACGCAGCCCCTCCTCGCCCCTGCCTCTGAATTGTCCGGGACCGTACGGGGCTGCCTCTGGGTCAGCGCGATGGGCCACCACCCCAGAGTGGAACCGCCCCTGCCACCAAATCTCGTCCGGGGAGGCCGGGGTGAGAATGCAGCCCTGGGGGACAGGAGCAGGCGTCTGCGGGCTCCGTGTGTGCACGTGTGTGTGCGTGTATGCACACAACACAGGCACCTTAGCCGGAGGTCGCCTATCACAGAGCAGAGAGCGTGAGCCTCGGGAAGGTAGGAGCTGCGGGGGGCGGGGGCAGGCCCGGCTGGGACCCCAGGGGGACTGCTTGCGGCCCTGGGGTCGGGGGAGGGCACATCTCTCCTGCAGGACCGCGTGCCCCGGCGTGGGGGCGCCACTGCTCTTCCCGGAGGGGCCAGCAGGGGGACCCTTCCCCAGGCCTTCCCCACCCGGCCACTGCCTTCCCGGCCCCAAACCCGTCTTCCTGTGCTGGGCGTGCGCGGGTGGGATTCAGGCGTGATGGCACCTCTCCCCGTCCGGGTTTCCAACCGGCCCAGGAGGCCTGTCGCGGGGACAACCCGATGGGCGGGTGGGAGCTCCTTCTGGGGGCTGTTAGCTGGGTCGCCCGCAGCCTCCGCCCCATCACTCAGGCATAAACTTAAAACTAAAGTGAACCCGAACACTGAGCTGCCTTGAGAACCTTCCGGGAAGTGACACAGACGTTCTCAGTCCCCCGTCCCGCTCGGACTAATCCGCCCGGGCCGGGAGTGAACACAGAGCAGCTGCCTCAGTGAGGCCCTGACTTGCCGCATTCCGGCCGGTCCGCTTGTCCCACCTGCCTGGTGCAGACGGGCCGCGGGCTGAGATCAGAAGTCGGCGCAGGTCTGTCCGGGGTGCGGTGGCCGGGGGGGTGACGCGTTGCGGTGGGAAACCCCGCGTCTGCAGTTACTTATCTGCACGTGGCGTTGGAAGATTCCAGTCACCGCGTGCGTGTTAGCTCCGTCTGGTTTATCCTCCGCTCCTCCAGCGGCAGTGGAAGCCCCCCCCCCCCCCCCCGGGCCCCGTGACACGTCCTGCTCACTTACCTGGAGGTGAGCAAGTCTGAACGGGTATCCGCTTGAGATCATTTGGTTGTTATTGAGGGAGAAAGAAGTTAGCATATTTTGTTCTCTGATGACGCAAGCAGCATTTTTTTAAAGAATCCTTTTTTTTTTTTTAAGTTTACTTATTTATTCTGAGAGAGGCAGAGACAGAATGAGTTGGGGAGGGGCAGAGAGAGAGAGGGAGGGACACAATCCCAAGCAGGCTGCACGCTGTCAGCACAGAACCTGACACAGGGCTCGAACCTACGAACTGTGATGTCATGACCTGAGCGGAAATCAAGAGTCGGATGCTCGACCGATTGAGCCACGCAGGCGTCCCGCAAGCAGTATTTGAGGGGGTGAATTCTCGTATCGGGCTTGCAAGCTGAACTTTGTTAGCAATGTTCCCCAGGGACTGGAGATGCCCGTGGGCAGGAGGAGGCACACAGAGGCCTGTGGCCAGGCTGGGAGGTCCTCCATCGGCACGACTTTCCGTGTTTGTGATATGGCATCTTCTCATAAAGGCATAGTGGGAGTTTTTCATGCAAATTCTTCTCTCTTGGGTTTAATTTAAGAAAAAATTTTCCGAAAGAAAGAGAGAAAGAAACAGAGAGAGGAGAGAGAGAGAGAAAGAAAGAAAGAGAGAAAGAAAGAAAGAAAGAAAGAGAGAGAGAGAAAGAGTGAGAAAGGAAGGAAGGAAGGAAGGAAGGAAGGAAGAAGGAAAATTCCAGCAACATTTTTAGGAGGAGTTAGTAGGTAACATAAAATAAAGCAATGGTTTATAAAAGTGTCCTGTTTCCAAAATGGTGAAGGAGGGTTCTCCGAGAATCGTTTCAAAAGACAAAGACCCTGGGAAAGAAGCAGCCTCGGGACCATCCACAGACACATCTCTTCTGCAATAACTTCCATTGTTAACTAATGGGCTTGAAAAATCAGGCTGAACTTTCAGAACCAATTTTTTTTTCCTCTCTGAATTTCAGTATCACTTTTGCTTATGGAGTCTCCTACTAGCCATCGAGGTAAGTGAGCTATTTATTATCCTGGGCTGCTGTTTGCACATATTCTGTTCTATTCTCTTCTGTCATCTGGAATGCAAGCCGACTTGGCTGTCACACTTGAACAGGATTGTGCAGTGAGAGGACAATTTACCGTGAGGAGGAGACCCCTTTCCGCTGAGGTCCTTTCTAATGCTTCTGGACATCCTGGGTTGATGATGCTCAGGGGCTCAGGGCTCAGCCCTCTAGGGAACTGACAAGGCGAAATCCCCTTCTCTGTTTCTGAGGCATTTCCCTGGAACTCTGTCCCTTTGGCTGTCACCACTCACCCTGACGTCCTGTCTGGGGTTTCCTGTTGCTGGATTGTGTGAAGCTGAAATTAGCCAGAGCTCCCCAAGGCTCGGCTGAGCAGCTCTTTGGAAACAGAAATACCAATAAGGAATTATCCCATCTCTGAGTGCGGGCTGTGTGTCATCTGGCAAGGAAGTGCCCGAATGCTAACCTGCAGAAGGAGAGGGTGAGCTGGGCAGGATGAACCCAGTAAAAGTAAGGGGTGACCAGCAGAAGGCTGCGGGAGGCTGTAGGAGGCCACGCAGAAGGCTGCAGAAGGCTGTGGAAGGCTGTAGAAAGCTAAGGAAGGCCATGCAGAAGGTTGTCAAAGGCTGCAGAAAGCCATGTGGAAGGCTGAGGAAGGCAGAGGAAGGCCACAGAAGGCTGCAGAAGGTGGAGGAAAGCCGGGGAAGGTTGTGGAAGGCTGTGTGAAAGGCCAAGTGGGAGACAGTGGAAGGCTGAGGACGGCTGTGGAAGGCTGTGGAAGGCTGAGGAAGGCCGTGGAAGACCGTGGAAGGCTGTGGAAAGCTGAGGAAGGCCGTGGAAGGCTGAAGGAAGGCCGTGGAAGGCTGTGGAAAGCTGAGGAAGGCTGTGGAAGGCTGAAGGAAGGCCGTGGAAGGCTGAGAAAGGCCGTGGAAGGCCGTGGAAGGCTGTGGAAAGCTGAGGAAGGCCGTGGAAGGCTGTGGAAGGCTGAGGAAGGCCGTGGAAGGCCGTGGAAGGCCGTGGAAGGCCGTGGAAGGCTGTGGAAGGCTGAGGAAGGCCATGGAAGGCTGTGTAAGGCTGAGGAAGGCCGTGGAAGGCTATGGAAGGCTGAGGAAGGACGTGGAAGGCCGTGGAAGGCTGAGAAAGGCCGTGGAATGTAGTGGAAGGCTGAGGAAGGCCGTGGAAGGCCGTGGAAGGCTGAGGAAGGCCGTGGAAGGCCGTGGAAGGCTGAGGAAGGCCGTGGAAGGCCGTGGAAGGCTGAGGAAGGCCGAGGAAGGCCGTGGAAGGCTGAGGAAGGCTGAGGAAGGCCGAGGAAGGCTGAGGAAGGCTGTGAAAAGCAGTGGAAGGCTGAGGAAGGCCGTGGAATGCAGTGGAAGGCTCTCTCTCTGCCCCTCCCCCACTCACACTCTGTCTCCCTCCCTCTCTCTCTCTCACAAAAGTTTTTGAATAGGATCTCTACAGATGTTTCTAGTTAAGAGGAGGTCATCCCGGATTAAGGGAAGCCCTATTCCAATGATCGCAGCCCTTCCCAGAAGGCCGGCAGAGACACACAGCGGGGAGGTGGCCATGCGAAGACCGAGGCGGAGATCGGAGAGGCCAGGGTCGCCAAGGATGCGGGGGACACCAGCAGCTGGAGCCAGGCCCGGAAGGACCCTCCCTGGAGGCTTCAGGGGGAGCGAGGCCCTGCCGATACCTCGAGGTCACACCCCGGCCTCCAGAACTGCGAGAGAGCACGTTTCTGCCGTTCGGAGCCACAGTGTGGACACGAGCCGGGTGGGAGCCCGGCCCCGGGGAAGCGAGCGGGTCCCGCGGGGGGAGAAAGATCGGAGGGTCCCGCACATGCAGCCCCCACAATGTGGAAAACAGAACCGCGAGCCAGCAATCGTGCGTGGAAGGTTCCCTGTCAATGGTTGTCTTTCTCGTTTCTCTGGGGCATCCGGGGACCCGCCCCTCGGGCCTCAGTCATCCCCCCCATCCGGCGTGTTCCCTGCGGTGTCCACAGCCCCTCTGGTGGCCTCCCAGGCCGCCCAGCCCAGTGCTCACCGCTGGCCCAGTGCTTTCCTTACAGGTGCAGGGTCTGGGTCCACAGCCCGGTCTCTAACCACAGCGGACCTCAAAGACCAAGATGTCACGGGTTTGGAGAGAAATGGGAGCCCGGGCTGCCCTGTGGAAGGAGTTAGACAAGCTCCCCTTCATTGGAGTTTGGCTCTAGACGAGGGACCGCCGTGGCTTGTACCGCCCGGCACCATGAGGGGGCTCCACTCCATGTGCCCGACGTGAACATCCCTTCTCTCCGGTGCCAACGTGACCCGCACAGTGGTGACAGCGGCCCATCCCTCCAGCAGAAGTTAACGTGGGACGGAGAAGGGAAGGTGACCTGTGACCGGAAGGGCCGCCAGGCCCAGCTGCCGGAGACCTGGCCGGCCTGGCTCAGGGACCGGCCCGTCCTCCCTGCCGTCCCGCCGGTAAGAGGCACGGAAAGCCGTGGAGGGAGGCATTGGTGTGGACACAGCTCCAATGGAGAGACTTTAAATTTTATATGAACAGGGTCTTATTTTCCGGCCCATTGTTTAAGTCAAGTGCAGAAATAATTAGGCTCTTTGGGCCCCTTCTCAAGTCTTGGTCTGTGAACTTTCTGGAAACACCAGAGGGAGAGAGCCTCTCCAGCCACGTTGAATTATTTGACCGTGTGGAGGGGGCTGCCTGGAGAGCTCTGCTCTCCCTTCTGTACGAAAACGTAGAGTTAAGAGTCATCTCTAATATTGCGGAGGCCAGTAGATTTCGCTGATAAGATCTATTTAGTCAGCTCTCAAGCTGTCCCCATGTTTCGGGGAAGGCGTCGCATTTTGAGTGAAGGGGTCAGTGATGCCACCCAGGGGCTGGGTCTCTGTGGGCTCCCGGGGTCCCGCAAGCAGTGCGCCGACTGTGGGCTGGGGCTCCTGCTGGGCGATGAGCGGCCTCCAGGCAAGAGGCGGTCAGAGTAGGGACGCTTGTGTCCGATGCCCCCACTTTGGGTTTTCTAAGTTCTTTTCGTCAAAAACGTTACAGTATGAAAGTAACACATGGTGATTTTAGCTGGAGGGATACAGGAGCTTTTGAAATCCACCCTTCCCAGCGACTCAGATGATCAGCGGTAGGAGACCAGCCCCCAGCTTTCTCCACGCACACTCAAACTCTCGCGAACGTCCACACGTTCAGTATTTTTTGGTTTTGTTTGTCATTATAAATTAATAGCCTCTCTCTATTCCTCTGAAGAATGTGGAAATGTGAAATAAACCTAAGTGTTCAGTCTAGACTCCATGCTCTCGACTGGAGTGTGCAACCCCATCCATATGTTGAAGCCCTAACCCCCCATGTGGCCACACTGGGCACGGGTCGCTCATAAGGAGGTGATTCGGGTTAAATGAGGCCATGAGGGTGGGGCCCCACTCGGGTAGGACTGGGATCCTCGTGAGCAGAGAAGGAGGCATCTGTCTCTGTGCCGCATGTGAGGACAGAGGGGGATGTGGCCGCCACAAGCCAGCAGGAGGGCTCTCGCCGGGAACGGAACCTTCTGGCAGTGTGATCTTGGACTCCAGCCTCCAGAAGTGTGAGGGATACACTCCTGATGCCTAAGCCCCCCGGACGGTGCTATTTGTTATGGCCGCCAGAGCGGACGAGGACACCCCCCACTGTCAACCAATGGACAGAGATCCAACCCGTCTCTGTCCGTGTCTGCACCCTGGTGACTGCCCCAGCGACGGACGGACGGGCTGTGTCCAGTGTGTTATCACAACCCATCAGGGCTTCAGCAAGCCCCTGGACGGTACGTCCTGGTGTCGAATTGCTTTCCAGAGCACAGACCCCCGGAAGGGCGGGGCTCAGAGGACGTGTGCATTTTCTTTGGAACTGGTGTTGCCAGATTGTTTTCCCCAAAGGCTGTTGCGTTTTAGATCCTCACCAGCTTTCTTGCCTTGTGGCCGGCATTGGATCATATCATTCTTCGATGTTTGGTAATCTCGTAAGTGAAAGATGGTTATTTCATTGCCTCTCTGTTTCTTTAATGTTTATTTACTTATTTTGAGAGCGAGCGAGCACAGTGGAGGAGGGGCAGAGAGAGAGGGAGAGAGAATCCCGAGCGGGCTCTGCACTGTCAGCGCAGAGCCTGACGCGGGGCTCGAACCCACGAACCACGAGATCATGACCTGAGCCGAGGTCGGACACTTAGCTGTCTGAGCCCCGCCAGGCGCCTGGGATGGTATCTCATTCTTGTCCTCATTTCCCTTTCATGGGCTCCAAGTGAAAGAAGCATATTTTCGCAAGGGCACCGTTCACTTAGATTTCCCGTGTTTCCAGTTGTTTATTTGTGTCCTTACCCATTTTCTGTTGGCTCGTCCCTCGTGTCGTTGTTATTTGACAATCCAGCAGACGGGGACACTGTGCCTCGCCGGCCACACAGGAGTCTCCACGCGTGGTTTGTCAGTGGCCTCGCCCCCTTCGGCGCCCGGACGGTCTTTGTTCTCGATGGCTGTGGGTTTCTCGTCCTGTTCAGGGATGCCTCCCTCCTCTTTGTCATACTGACGGCTTTCTGAATTTTCCCCCAAGAGCTTGTGCTTTGGTGTGTGGACATGGCATCCATATGGAACATGGTTTTGGATACGGCGTGAGGTACGGTCCGGCTCCTCTCCTTCCGGTGACATGTGTCAGCCCTACTAAGGAAACCACACCCCTCCTCACTGAATCAGGGTGATGCGTCGTCAGCTTTTTATGAAGAGGAGTTCGTTAGAAACTGAAATACAGATACTCCTAAATACACATTCCTAACATCGGATGTATTTTTGTAGCTTTTTCAGAGCATTTGCTGATTTCTACATTTTATTCTAGTTATGTGTATGCCGTAATACATCTCTGTCCTGAACTACGTCTTTTTCTGGCACCACCCCCTCCGTATGCGCACAGCACGGGATTTGCTTCTAGTGTGTTCTCTCAGTTTCTTTTTGTTTTAATTTTTTAAAAATTGCTTTTTAAAGTCTTTATTTCTTTTTGAGACAGAGACAGAGCATGAGCAGGGCAGGGGCAGAGAGAGAGAGGGAGACACAGACTCCGAAGCAGGCTCTAGGCTCTGAGCTGTCGGCACGGAGCCCGACGCGGGGCTCAAACTCACGGACCGTGAGATCATGACCCGAGCTGGAGTCGGACGCTCAACTGAGCCACCCAGGCGCCCCGGTTCTGAATTTCCGTGAAATGCAAGAGGAAAAGAATAAATGTTTGCTCGATTGATGTATCACTTCTCTTTTTTTTTTTTTATTTTTTTTAACGTTTATTTATTTTTGGGACAGAGAGAGACAGAGCATGAACGGGGGAGGGGCAGAGAGAGAGGGAGACACAGAATCAGAAGCAGGCTCCAGGCTCTGAGCCATCAGCCCAGGGCCTGACGCGGGGCTCGAACTCACGGACTGCGAGATCGTGACCCGAGCCGAAGTCGGACGCTTAACCGACTGAGCCACCCAGGCGCCCCAATGTATCACTTCCCTATTGGTTCTGTGAGCTGTTTGGGGACTATTGCCATTATCTTGTGAAGACTTTAGAAAAGTGATAGAATGTCAAGGAAAAAAGGGGATCCTCTACCTGCTAACCTCCTGAGGATTTAGTTTGATGATAAGTGTCTGTGGCACCAGGTGCTGATTAAGCCCAGCACGATATGACAAGAGTCTATGGATCAGGTTGGGGTTTCTAGACAAGACTCGGGAGCTGTGGCTTTGTGCTCGGGTCGGCGCTGCGTACCCAGAGGGCGGCTTCGCACAGCCAGCCTTCGGTCCAGGCGGTGAGCCTGTGACAGGTCCCTGCGTCCCCGGCACCGCCTTCTTCCCTGCACTGCTCCCCCACGGCCCGCCCCGGGGCCCCGCGGGCAGCAACGCTGGCCGCCAGCCGGGACTGACATGAAAGTTGGTGACACGACGCATCTCAGGGGCAGAGGCGCAGTGTTTTCTGCTTAATCAAATATCCTGGTGCAGGGAGAAAACAGCAGCCTTAGCGCTTGGCCATGTAGGAGGATTAAATGCTATACCACCCTCAGGGGGAAGAAATAAAACAGATGATTCAGTACCCCTGAGCAGAATAAAAATAATAATTATCAGAGGGCATAAAGTGATGGGAGAGAATTAAAGGCTGTAGCGGCTTAGCACGGCACAGGGTTAATTAACCAGCTGCTGGCCACGCGTGTTTCTTTTCATCACTACAAACAGGAGGTGTGACAGGATGTGCCAGGCACCCCCCCCCCCGACTGAAATCTTCCCTGGGCCCCCCGGGGGACGGAGACCCCTCCTCTGGCCACTTTCCCCTGGCGGGGGGGACGCTCACAGCTCCTCCTCTTGCCCGGGGGGGGCCGGGGCCATCGGAGCCCCCTCATTAGTTCTTCGTGCCTGAAAGCAGACTGGTGTGTGTCCTGGGGCTGCCCTGACCAGATGCCACAGACTGGGCGGCCGGAACAGAGGCTGGAACAGAGGCTGAGTTTCTCAGAGGTCAGGAGGCGTGAGGTGTGGGCAGGCTGGGCTCCTTCTCGAGTGCTCAGGAAAAGCGGGTCCCCTGTCTCGCCCGCTTCTGCGGGTGGCTGGCAGTCCTGGAGCTCCCTGGCTTGGAGCTGTACCCCCAGTGTCTGCCTCGTGAGCACACGGCACCCCTCTCCGGGGGTCCGTGACCCCGGTCACATCGGGTCAGAACCCATCCTAACCGAATGTGACCTCGTCTGCGCTCATTACGTCTGCAGAGACCCTGTTGACAAATAAGGCTGCATTCACAGGGACCAAGGGTTTGGACTGGAGCACGTGTTTTGGGGGGGACACAATCTCACCCACCACAGGCTTTCGAGTTGGCGACCTGGAGCCTTCCGGCTGTCTGTCTGATCCCATGAGGCTGAGGGGGTTCTTTTCTCTGCCTCGGTGTCTGCCGGGCACTGTCGAGCGATGGGGGTGATGGAAGGCTGGGCCGGCATCCCCCTCGCAGCCCCCCCTCCAGCTGCCGGGCCGGGGGGGCCACCTGGTCGGGGCTGGCCCTTCCCACCCCTCACGTGGCCCCGTGTTGGGGACCGCGTCCCCTCCCTGCAGATCAGCAATAAAGGTGCTAAGGGCAACAGACCCTACCACTGGCCTCCACGGGCCCCTCAGGAAACGCCACGCCCCCCCCCCCCCCCATGGCTCCTGTCCCCTGTCTGGGTGTGCGGCTCACTGCCATTTACCCTTTGTCTCTGATGTTTGAGTTCATTTCCGGTACGTGAGACCGTTTCTCATCCAGGCTGGTTCAGACCATTTGGCAAGAATAATTTCACAAGCCTGGTATTAGACGCTGCACAAAAGTCTAAATACATAATGCATCCTGTAATTCTGTCACACTCAAAACAAGCTGTCAAAACTGTCTGCATGACTTATCCTTAATAAAATCCCTAGTCCCGTTAATTGCCCTGATTCCACTGAATCAGGGTTGTTGGAATCCGCAAATCGGGTGAAGAAGGGACGGGTGACGGGAAGCGTTTAGAGGCCTGCCGCCGCTTCTCCCCCAGGACACAGGGGTGAGGACCCAGGTGGGCGCCGCGCAGCCCGCGTGCAGGGAGGCCGGGTTTCCTGAGCGGCAGCTTGGAGTCTGGCGGGTTTCGAACGTTCTTTCCAGGGAGCCGTCGGAGGGAAAGCGAGGCCCCGGTTGCCTTCGAGAGAGATCGCCAGGACGGGAGACTGAGTCTGTGACACTAACTCTCCTGGAAACGGCGACTTGGGGGGCACGTGCTTGATGCTACAGGAGCCAGACGCGCTGCCCGGGGGTGCGCCCGGCGGTAGAGACACACGCGCACAGCTCTCGGGAGGACGGCAGAGAACCCGGAACATTCCGTGAGGGCTGGGAAGCCGCCACTCCCTCTGGCCCCCGACGCTCGGAGAAGGACTTTAGCATCAGATAGACCTGCTCGTCTTCTGGCTTCAGCGAATAGACTAGTTTGTGATCTCGGGCCAGAGCCCTCCCTCACGCGCTGCGTTGGCTCCGCTCAGTGGCACGGGGCCGCCGCCCCGGGGGGACAGGAGCGGGGACCGAGCGTGCTCTGGGGGGGGGGGGGGGTTGCTCTGGCATAGTCATCATGCCCTGGATAAAAATGGCTTTCCTCTCCATTCGGGGCAATGCAGCTTGCTCACTGTGTGTGTGTGTATGTGAGCACACGTGTGCGCACATGAGTGCATGCATGTGTGCGTGTGAGTACACACGTGTGTGTGCGCGTGTGAGCACACAGTGTATGCATGTGTGCACACGCGAGTACATGCGTGTTAGTACACACGTGTGCGTGTGTATGTGAGTACACACGTGTGTGCGTGAGCGCACGCGTGTGTGCGTGTGAGTACACAGTGTATGCATGTGTGCACACGTGTGCACACGCGAGTACGTCCGTGTGTGAGTACACACGTGTGTGCGCGTGTGCATGTTATGTGATTGCACGTGTGCAGCACGACCACGCGTGTGTGAGCACACACGTGTGCATGTACATGAGCACACGCGTGTGCGTGTGAGTATACATGTGTATGCACATGTGCACACGCGAGTAATGCATCTGTGTGAATACACACGTGTTCATGCGTGTGTGCGTGTGTGCGCACACATGTGCAGCACAAGTACGTGCATGTGTGTGAGTACACGTGTGCGTACGTGTGTGAGCACACGTGTGCACGTGTATGTGCATGGGTGTGAATACACGTGTGTAGCGTGAGTACGTGCATGTGTGTGAGTACACATGTGCGTGCGTGTGTGTGAGCACCCGTGTGCACCCGGGAGTATGCGCATGTGTGGGTGCACACACGTGTGTCTGAAGCCTGTTTAGAAGACTGTTGCTGCATCGGGCAGGAGAGGAAGGCTGTTGACAGAGAAGGGAGGAGGGACACAGGCAGGGCAGTGGGGACAGGACCATGCCCTGCCGGCAGGGGCCCAGGGAACAGCAGGAAAAACGCCACCTGCGCAGAGGGGCGGGGCCGCAGAGCAGGGCTGGGCAAGTGGCTTCTGGAAAGAGCCAGACAGTGAGTACTTGAGGATCTGTGGGCCCCGTGGCCACGACTCACCCCTGCCACTGCAGCCGGACGGCAGCCACGGGCGAGATGTGTACGGACGGGTGTGGCTGAGTCCCAGGAAGCTTTATTGTGGACACTGGAATTTGAATTTCCTATCATTTTCACACGTCTCAAAACGCTATCCTTTTGATTTTGATTTGATTTGATTTTTTGCCATTTATAAATGCAAGAACCGGTCTTGGCTCCCAGGCTGTGCACAAACAGACGGTGGCCTGGGGTCCCCAGCTCCAAGGGAGGGCTCCTCCCAAGGCCGATACGGCCCCCGTGTGACCTCAGGCGGGGGCCCAGGCCGCCGGCACCGGACGACGAGGACCACCTTAATTTTGTTCGCCACGGCCTCCTCGTGTCTGGCACAACCCGGCATGAAGTAGACGTTCAACAAACAGCGGCCGAGGGACTCACTTTCACCATGGAAGTATGTGACTTGCCCTAGACTCTCTCTCGGGCAGGTGTTTCTTTGCCCAGCCTCTCCCGGGGCTCCTGCAGGCGAGGCACCTCGCCCGTTCGGAGACACGCTTACTCTCCTTGCCGTCAGCCCGCAGCACAGCGCTCAGTGCCCAGGGCTCAGCAAATGCCCGTGGCCTCTGCAATCGGAGGCCCAGCTGGCAACCCCCCTGGAAGGCTGGTGCGCCCACAGCCAGGGCCCTGGGGCCCGGAAGAATGGCCAACCACGCTTTCTTCTCTCCAGGAGCTCCAGGGGGAGTATTTCATACCCTCAATTTAGAAACAGAACCTTTCGGGGCGCCTGGGTGGCTCAGGCGGTTGGGCGTCCGACTTAGGCTCGGGTCATGATCTCGCGGTCTGTGGGTTCGAGCCCTGCGTCGGGCTCTGTGCTAACAGCTCAGAGCCCGGAGCCTGCTTCGGATTCTGTGTCTCCCTCTCTCTCTGCCCCCCCCCCCACCTCCGCTCGCATTCTCTCTCTCGAATATAAATAAACATGAAAGAAAAAAATTTTTTTTAATCTCATGCTTGTTTAAAAAAATAGAAGCATAACCTTCTTCTCCGGTCCGAGTACTAACTAGCAGAAAGATAATATTTACCCCAATCCACGGAGACTCAGGAAGGCACAGATTTCACATTATCTCTTGGGATTAGTAATTTTTAAGTAGTGAAAAACCAATTCAGTTCCAACGGAGCAAAAGAATCTCCTGTCTATGGACGTCAGAAAGCAGAGGCCACCGTGGCCGCGAGAAGTCGTGCGGAAGCTGGCGGTCACTGCGGCTCTGAGGGCCGCCTCCAGCGTGGGTCCGTGCCTCCTGCCGCAGGGGGAGGGATCTGAGCTCTGGGTCCCCCACCATCTGCTCTCAAGCTGGACTGAAGAGGGGAGACCAGAGGACCCTCAGGACGCGGGCAGCCTGTGGTGCCGTCTCTCCTCAGGGAAGCCATCAGAGAAATCCGGCGAGTTGGCTCAGAGTTTATTTCTAGAGACGTCTTTCTGTGATTAGCCCGGCTGGGTTCAGTGTGCTGACCACACGCGGCCGGGTTGAGACCGAAACACGTGGAAACGCGTATCAAGGATGACGTCGTTACCTGACGTTTGGGACCCCGTCCTGAGAAAAGGATCCAGAAGCACAGAGCGGAGGAGTTACTCGTCATGTTTCAAGTGCTGGTGGTTCCCTCAGCGTCCCAAGGTCAAGGGGCCGTGAGACAGGCCGGAAGGTCTCACGGGACGCTCTGCCGTCCCTGAGCGGGGACACGAGAGCGGGGCTACGGCCGGGGCCGGTGTGCGCCGGAGGGGGACAGGGTTTGCGGCCGCGCGTGGGTCCCACGGCGCGAGTAAAAGCGTGTTGCTGAACGTTTACCTTGCGGGCACGTGGATTGACGAAGGCTCGGGGATCGCCAAAGGAGGGAAAGCAAGCCAAGCCAACAAAAGCGCTTTCTTTAACGAGAACCAAGTGGGTTCACTAGTCGCCTCCGTTTCGCTGCCACAGGGGCGGGCTGGGTTTGGTCTCACACGCTGGCCCCATTCTTTCCAGGCCAGAGACATGGCAGAGGACTGGCGTCCGAGAGCCGCCAGAACGGCAAAGACACGCGGGAATCCCTCCTGGCCCTGAGGCCTGGTGGTGTCCTCAAACCCTTGGGGGGTTTCCTCTTGACCCCCTGGCTTCGCGTCTAGGCTAGACCACGGGCGGTCACCTCCCCCTGCATGGCTGCTGGAGAGACCAGGTGTTTCGGAGACGGAACTTTCTGCGTCCGGGGGGGGGGGGGGGGGAGGGGGACGCAGCACCCTCAGTGTTTCCAAGCCGCTTGCATCGGATGGCTCGCACTTGGGGCGCCTTCTCTCCTGCCGCCACCCTTCCTCCCGCGCCCCGGGCCAGCGGGAGGTCGTGCGTTCCGGCTCCCAGCCCCCGGGAGCAGAGCCCGTCTTGACACACGGCTCACCCGCCTGGGGTGGGTCTGGAGAACAGAGGGAAGATTGGAAATGCGTGAGAGAAAGAGCATGCCACGTGAGCTCAGAGAACGAGCTCTGCGATGTTCCGGAGAACGTTCAGCCCCGTGACATAATGAAAGGTCCTGCCGGGACGACAGGCGCCAAGGATCAGCCGATACCCTTCATCGCCTTTTGCCGCTCTCGGTTTCTTGGTGAAAGAGCTCGGGTCTGGAAGCGTGTTTTCGAATCCGCAAGACGGTGCCTTATCACATTCAGCCCTCGCCCAGAGAATGGGTGCATTTGGCTCTCCCGGAGGTGCTGTCCGCGTGCGATTTGGGCCTGAGGACAGAGGCACCTTTTTCAGGCGGTCCCACACCGCGTTTCTGGAGACACGCCTTGTAGCCAGACCGCTGACCGCGTGGCCCTCCCTCCAGTCTCCAGGGGGAGCGCGGCAGAGGTGAATAAAAGCCCGGCTTCTCTGACGCCAGCTCGGGCAGCTCTCTACACGTTTGTCTCCACCGCAGGCACTGTGCTCAGGACTCTGAGCCGCGAGGCCTCAACTTCCCTGTGCTGCTGGTCCAGGACCACGCCTTGAGTGCCAAGGGTCTAGACGCCCTTCCCCGGGCTGAGCGGGACCCAGCAGGTCCGGGTGGGACGGGGGCCCCCGGACACCAGTGCTGCTGGACCACCCCTTGAGCGCCAAGGGTCTAGGTGCCCATCCTGGCGGCCCTCACATTCTGAGCGGTCACCCACCCGTCCTCCGCACCTAAAGGACTCGGCCCCCTCCCTCCAGCCCAACAGTAAGGAGAGCACAGAAATCAGTCTCCGCTCCTGAAGTTGGCGTCCCGCTCAAGACGTCGACGGACTCAGACAGCACCCGTCGAAGGGAAAGTAATCACAGCTCTTTACGTTTATTTGTTGGGCTCTGGGAGGATGTCACTCCAGTCGCTTGACCTGATCAGAGACACCGCCGGGGTGTTATTTTCGTCCCAGCCTTCCAGGCCAGGACCCTGGAAGAATGGAGAAGCCAGTGGCTGGCCGGGCCACGCAGGGGAGATGTGTGGGGGCCCTGCCCACTCAGCGCCGTGACGTGACGGAGGGGGATGGGGTCGCTGGGCGCGCACCTCGTGCTGTTCAGAGCCAGGACCTCCTTGCGGTAGTCAGCCCGTCGAGCTCTCTGCAAATCTTCGGTTTGATGGGCTTGGGGTGTTGTAGCAGGACTTCACAGTGGGGACCTCATGGTCTGTGACTGTATTTGCGGGTCAGGCCGCCACCACAAGGTACCGAAGATGGGGGGGGGCGGGGTAGCATCTCACAGTTCTGGAGGCTGGAAGTCCAAGACCAAGGTGTGGGCAGGGCCGGTTCTTCCCGAGGCCTCTCCCCCCATCGTGTGGAAGGCTGTCTTGTGTCCTCACGTGGCCGTCCCTCTGTGTGTCTGTGTCCTGACCTCTTCTTCTTATAGGGACACCGGTCACACTGGATCGGGGCCACCCTGGCGACCTCATTTTACCTTAACGACTTCTGTGAAGGTCCTGTCTCCAAATAAGGCCACGTTGTGAGGTCCTGAGGGTCGGGGCTTCAACGTAGGAATTTAGGGGACACAACTGAGCCCCAAAGAGTGCCCCTACCTGGTCACCTGGGGAGGACATGGCGTGTGGCTTCGGCTGAAGGTGGTTAGGGAACAGGCTTCCCTGAGGACTGGCTGACCACGTCCCGTGGCCGGGTTCTGACCCCGGCTCCGTCCCCCCGACTCTGTGCCTGCCCCCTCCCCTGACGAGAAGGGGGTTGGCTGCGAGGTCTCCAAGCTCCAGTGCCCTCAAGTCCAGGAGCGGGGGGATGGGGTCACCAAGGCCCAGCGCTGTGCCCTAGTCTGGGTACCAAGGGGACAGGGGTGCTCACAAATGCTCGTGACACACACAGACACACACACGTGCAGGCACATTCACATGGATGTGCAGGGGGAAGGTTCCTGGCCCCGGGGGAGAGCTGGGCCGTAGGGTCCCGGGTATCAGCCTCACTCTTTACTCTGCCCTTTTGTTCCTTTTGAATGTTTTTTTTTTCCCCCAATCAAATGACTATGTTACTTTTCCTATTAAAAATGGTTTTAAAGGAAAACAGCGCTGTCTTTCTGGTCCGTGGAAACCACTGTGTGTGCGTGGGCGTGTCCACATCTGTGGACACGGATCAACTCAGGTTCTCGTGGTCCCATTTCTCCGTCCCTCCTCCCCTGAGCCCGCCACCGCTTTCTAAGGAACTGCTACCGTTTGCCCACAAAGCTGGGAAATGCCGCCCTACATCCCACAAACGTGGGGTCTCACCTTTTCCCTTGCGTGACGGTGCTCAGAAACACAACCACTCAATCCCTTCCTGTTTTCCGTGACAAGGTAGTGAGGGATGCAGACTTGGGGGGAGGGCGGAAAACTGTAAACCAGGAGCACCGATTCTGCATTTATGTGACCTTCAGCTCTGCCGACAGACGAGGAGTCACATCACAGTTCGCTAGCGTTCGCTGGGCCTCTCCCGGGCACACAGGCTCCCCCAAGTACCTTCGTTTTTATTCAGAACCACAGAGGAGGCCCCCTCCAAGCCTCGTGAATGACCTGGCACGGAGACGGACCGGGATTCGTGGCATGAATGGACAGATTCGCATCTTACTCTAGGAACGCCACGGTGCTCCCGTCTCCTTTCATGCACTTTTCCATTCACTTTTTTTTTGTTTTGCTTTTTAATCTGCAAAATCCTTCCGGGGCACGCCGGCGGAGGGCACGGCTCCACTGTGGGAAGGGCTGATTTGTTTAAAAGATTGAAAAGTTGTGACATTTTCATATGGATAAGTGCATTTTGTTTTCACTTTACCTAAAATATTTGAAAATTAAAGTTTTTGGTGGAAGACTTTTTTAGGGTAGGAAACCAAGTGGCAGGGCCAATTTTGCATTTGCCAATGAAAGCAGAGCTTTTTTAAACTTCAGGAAAAGGTCAAATTGTGTTTGATGACCCCATTTGGAGTTCATCAATGATGATGCATTATGCAATTTTTCTCTGATTCTTTTTTATCCCTGGTAAGTTGGAAAAAGGCTCCAGAATTAAAAAAAAAAAAAATGTGATCGAAACTAGAGCAGTTTTGAATTGTAGGAAAATTTACCCCCGAATCAAAATGTTCTTATTTCATTCTTTCTATTTTCCTCACAACCTGAACATATACTTGATATAACACAATATGTCCATAAGTAAGAATAGGAAAGACTCTTTTCCTTATTCAAGTTGCGGAAGGTAAAATTGTGATGTTATTTGCGTAAATTTACTGTGTCTCTGTGATAAACTGTGCCGAAATCTTTGTAGTTTTGTCCCCAAGGTTTTATTGATTGTAGAAATTCACCTGTTTTAACAGTGAATTGATGGTAACTGGAAAAACTATATTAGTTCTGTTATCTGTGGGCTGGCTTCAGTTCTCTAAACAAAGGCTACTTGAAATCTCTGTTATTGATTAAATCCAGATGGAATTCACTTCTGATACACAGAACACTGGGAAATTTATCAGCTTCTATTATTCCTCATCGAAATGAGCTCCTTTAGCTTTCTAATTATATTGTCTAATAAAACTAAACAGCCCATGCTATCTGCATATTATATGAAGAATTGTCCTACAACAAACTCATAACAGTCAATTAACATAAAAGCTAATTATATATCTCATCATCTTACAAGTTTCCGAATGTATGCTTACCCTGTTGTCGCCTAGAGCAAAGGAGGCTTGAATTTTCACTTCTAAATATTGACTTTTAACTAATATCAGAAGCGATTTCAATATTTTTATGGATGGAAAGTTAGTGATTAAGCCAGATGCAATATTTGCCAGAGTGCAATTAAAATTTCGACATTAACTAAACCTCCAGAAGGGGAATCTTTGCAACAATGTGAAATCAATTATCAGTCGCTAAGCAGGTTAAGTCCTGGGTTCATATCTGAGGAACACTCAAGATAACGATAAAGATAAGTGAGATTTATTTGAGATTGCCAGACTGTTATGAAAACCACAGACAGAGCACAAGGGCATTTCCACGTCCAATCGTGCGCCGTAACATAATTGTGTTCCTGCCTAATTGTGATAGCTATCAAGCAAGAAATTTGCTACAAGATTAACAGAGACACAGTAATGAACGCGCACGGAGGCGCCCTGGAACCGTTAGGAATGTGGCTCACGGGGTCTGGAATGAACCCCACACTCCGGCGTTCCAGACCCAAAACTTCCAGAGACTTTTTTCCCGCTTTCACGTTGGGATATGGGTACTTCCCTCCGCCCCCCCTCCCTTTCATTGCTCACAGAATAAGCACATGGTCAGAATAAGCCTTGAGGGGAAAAAAGAAAAGTAGACACTCTATCTACGTAGCAGGATCCAGAGGGGCAGGTAGGTTTCAGAAGAGCAAAAGTTAGGATTTACTTTGACCAGCGCGCTCTGAGATAGCGATGAAGTTATAACGGATCGCTTTTATATGTATAACGGATCCCAAGTGAGTGCCTGCGTAAAAGTAACGGCTGATAAGAAAACCGGGTGCCCGTGCATCGGTTTTCTCCCGATACAATGCTGGCGGCCTTTTTCATTCATATTGTAATGAGGTTACTATCTCTGAGACAGTCCTTCCGGGGTGGAGGCCACCCTCCCCTAAGATTACAATAGGAATTGCTTTATTGACAAGTACTATTCAAAATCTTCATAGTATAGAAAGAAAGACTTTGTTTTATTCCACTCGTCTCAACACTTATTGCACTCTTATAATCAAAACACTCTGAGGGGAGAAAAAGGCCAGATTATTCTGTGAACAGTCTTTAAATTTACTGAAGGCAGTTCAGCTAAGTGGAATCATTTTAAACTCCAATCGTGTGCGTCGTCGTCAATGTGCAAAGAGCAGCGATGCTTAGACATCTTTACCATTTTCTCACAAAGCCGGATGCTTTGATTGAGATTTTAAAATCCTTTTTTTTCTCTTAGTCTTCTGAAAACAGATCTAGTAAGTTCACGTTGGGTGTTTTTCCTTTACCTGTTTTTAGCGGAGATTGTGAGGAAGCATTTTCTGAGCTATCGGCAGGCAAACACTTCCTCCTATTAAAGAATGTTTACTCAAAAGAGCCAGCTAATGATGGGAAAACACACACACACACACACACACACACACACACACACACACAAACCCGTTTGCCTTCAGACTCATAAAATCAACAAAATTCACGTGTTGATCTCTTGATATAACATATGTGTGTTAAAACAGTACCATATCAGTATATTCAAATGTATAGCATGACACTTTGAAAACTGGAAAAAAAAATCCCGTTTTGGGGAAAGTTGTAAAGTGGGGACTGTTCTAAAATAGTGCCAGCCCCGGGAAACAAATCAAAAACCCCTCCAAAGTAAGTTGAGGAGGCCTTTCGGTCGCTGGCGTCTGATCTGCTCAGGCGAGACGGTGGGCAGTTTCTGCACACGGCTGGGTGGGTGCGGTCAGATTTAAAAAACATTTTCGAGAGCGTCCCCAGTCAGCGGAAAGTACTGGGATCCGTCAAGGCGGCGCTGAGTGTTCCCCCAAAGTCTCCCAGACTCGAACCTCTGCCCTCCGGTGACGACCACCCCCACCCTGTTTACTTTTCCGCTGGGGAAGGTGGGGGCCCGAGGGGACAGAGAGTGCCTTTCCGGGTTTCACTTAGCTTTTTTAAGTGAAAGCGTGCACTCATCACTGTAAAGTGAAAACCTGCTTTGCTAACATCCAGAAAGTACCATGAAGGTATCTCAAACGTACCAGATAAGGAAATACACTTAAACCACACGCGTGGCAGGCAAAAAAAAAACCACCCCATAATCACGCAGCTAATGATCTGCTTGATTAACTGTAATTAAGAATTTGCCTCTGTGTTTTATAACGTGCAGACCCAATACAGATTTAATCCTCAGCGCCTGTGGTTAATAAAACGGATTTTCAGTTTGTTCCTTAACCCACGCACTGCTGTGCTTTTTGTTTTGTTTTGTTTTTACAACTTACAGGGCTTGATTGGCATACTTAAAAGTGTAAGTAAAATGCAGCTTGTATTTGGAATGCACTTCAAGCCACCACCTTTAGGGTCTTTTCACTGTAGACCCGAAAACAACAACAACAACAAACCACACTCGTGAGTTTTTAAAAACTGGCTATTTTAGTGAATGGATAACCGTTGTGGTTTAATCCAGTTGAGTAAGCGGTTTCGTTGCAAAAGGGAGCGCCCGGGCCTGGAAAGAATGCGCCTGGAACCGGGTTTTGGGGGAGAGGCGGGGACCCCGTTACCGCGCACACGGCGGGGGCAGCTGGGCGCCCATCGGCGGCGGCGGTTGTCTTCGGCTCTCTTGCTGCCCCGGCTCCCGCAGGCCTGTGTCCCACCGCGCGCACTGCTCGCGGACCCCGGGGGCGGCGGGGACGCCGGCCCGGGGGCGGGAGGCGCGGGGACCCTTTGTGCGCCCGGAGCGCGCGCCTCGCCGCCGCGCGGTCGCCGGCACCGGAAGGGTTCACACTGCGCCTGAAAGGGGACAATGGAGGCCGGCTAGATCAACATCGCCGAAATCGAGTTCATTTGCGATTCAGCCCCTTTCACCACGGTTGTCACGCAAACTTCCTACTTTGATCAGCGGAGGGTGGAGAGGGAGAAAGCCCGGGGAGGCCCGGGCGCGGCGCGTCCGCGGCGCCCTTGGCGGGTCCCCGCCCCCTTCCGGAAGGAGCCGCGGGGACGCGGCATCCTGCACCTTGACCCGTCTAGACGGGCCCCGAGGTTTTGTGTCGGTTACCAGGGGCGAGGGGTGCTCTTTGACCCCCGCGCGGGGCGGAGGTGGTGGCCGGAGTGGGGGGGGGGCGTCCCCTGAATCCTCGCCGCATTCCGGAGGGACAGGGGCGCGCGGAGACGGGCGCCAGCTGTTCCCCGAGCCCGCGCCCGTGGCCGTCCCGCGCGCCCCTGTCCCCCCCTCCCCCACCGGCGCCCGCGGGCGCCACTGTCGGCTCGGCCCGACCCGTCCAGAAGGACGCGGCGCGCTGGCCCGCGGTCTCTGCCTCCCTCCCGGTCCCCCTCTTGTGCTCCCCCTCCCCCTCCGCCCCTCCCCCTCCCCTCCCTCCCTCTCTCCGGCTAGTAAATAATCACAGCCATTTTCTGTCCTCGGTGCCGTATTCTGCGTGTGCAATGACTTTGAAAAAGGACTACCTGTGTAAGTGCACTTTCCAGTTCCAATCTAGGGGTTTTCTTCCCGTCCACTTTCGAACACCCGCCCCTTTCCAAAAGCACAGTGTAAGCGAACTTCTCACGTTCTGTAAGTAACCTAACCGCAAGCACATTGTGCGAGGAAGGTCATGCCTCCCGGCGTTCCTGGGGGTGGCGCGCGGCTCCGGATGCGTCCGGCGCACGATCTGCTAAGACCGCGTGGACGTTAAGGCAGGTCTCCTGCCCTGCTTGTCTCCACAGACCCCCCTAGCCCACTCGGAGGTTTTCCTAACAGACCTGTTGGACCAAGTGTGCGAGCGGATGAACCACTACCAGCTGGAAGAAGATTCCGTGACTCGGGAGAAGAAGTTTAAGAGATTTGCTCCAAGGAAAGGAGACAGAATGTACAAAGAATTTAAAAAATTCCATTTTTATTCTGATGCTTACAGACCTTTGAAATTCGCGGTAAGCTCCCGTTCTTCGCAGGTGAATCCCACGCGCCAGGAACACCATTTGGGGTATTCTTTTTGGCCGTTTGCTTGGGTTGTGGTTGAGTGTCCAGACCTTGAACGTTAAAAGGTTATCTGGCTGCTCTGTGGTCCCGCGGCGGCGTCAGTGTTGACCATGCGTTTGGGAAGTTGCCTTTGAGACACCTCACGGGGCTGTGCAGACAGGCGGTGTTTTGCAGAAAGTGCTGTTGTAGCTCCCAGCGACTTGAAGCCGAGGGTCGCGCCTGCTCTGCCCCCGTGGGGCTCAGAGAGGGGTCTCAGTGGCCCCCCCTTGCCGAGGCAGGTCTCTTCCAGGTTCCCACGGAAGGAATCAGGGCTGGTGGCTCCTAGGTTAAAATCCAAATTAGAATGAATGTCGTTTTCAAATATTTATAGCAAATGATAGAGGAAGAGTGACAGACATCTTTTTTTTTTTTTTCTTCTCCCCCTTCAGGCTTCACAGAAGACAGAGAATTTCCTTCCCGAGTTAATTCAAGTATTTTAGCACAAACTAAGTTAAACAAAGGCTTAGGTATGATAGTTGGCTTAATGCCAAACTCCTGTCCGGTGTGGTGTTTATTTTAAGTGAATGCTGGCCTCTGGCTTGCTAGAATGTGCCTGGCAAAATAGATTCCAATATATTTCGCTTTACTTAACGCTGTTGAATCAGACCAAGTGATGGGAAAGCCTGTTTAAAAAATGTATTAAGTTCACACACTGGCCGAAATGCCAGGCATGCTGACGCCCCGAAACAGGGGCTTTAGCTGACTTCTGGAGATTTCATTTTAATTAAAAAGTAAAGGCAATAACTCCAAGGTAAAAGTACCCTGGAACAGGAATTGCGATGAGTACGTGTGCTTGTATTTCACAGGTTTTAAATAAACACGTTATGGTGGAATTTACATATTTGTAAATGCCATTGAAAATTTTTAAAGTCTTGCTGAATGAACTTGGACTGTGCTTTGCCAAGTCTCGAGCGAATGCCCTCTTGTAGCTTCACGGTTCCAGGAGCTGTAACCCTGTGGGTCTTTAGCACAGACGCGTCCTTCAGTTAGAATTTAAGATTTTTTTAATGCCCCAGGCGCCTTTGGGCTCCCTCTTCTCTGAAAAGTGAGATTTGGGGCTAGAAGCAAAGTGAAATTATCAACGGAGCGCTAGATGGTTTGAAAAGAAACTTGGCCAAGTCACTGCCAAGCATGTTACCCACAGTGAAACCGACGAGGTTTGTTTTGATTGCTGAGAAAGCTTAATTGTTTTCACACTTCAGACTCTGTTTTAAAACCACAAAATGGATTGTTATGTTAAATCTGAGGGAAACTGGTTTAAGCGTCTCCAGGAGCCGGGTTCTTTGAAGGAGTCTGGAAAACCCAAACAAAACCAGAAAGCTAAGACTCCCCAGCTCTACCTAGGAGACCCCTTTCTTCCTTTTCTTCGCATTCCAATGTAACGAAGAGGCACAGATACAAAGAACCGCTTTCCTCCTCACCCTCGTCTTTCAACACGACTAATCGGTTAGTTAAGTCCCAGGAAAATGACGCAATTAACGTTTGGGGACGAGGCTCCATCCGAGGCAGTGAGGTCCCGAAAGCAAAGGGGCTGATGAAAACGGGCCACGGTGGTAACACGGTTTTCTGTTTTTAGCTAATAAAATGTTGGTGCGTCCTTCTCACGAGAGCCCCGTGCGCGCGGATGTAGCCACATATGTTGTTATTACGTTTCCGCAGTGCGAAGCTATTATAGAGGAGCATGAAGACGAGATATTCTCACTTATCGCCCAGGAGGCACACGACCTCGCTGACAAGCTGTGCAGTGAGAAAGCAGGTACTGTGTCTGATGTAACATGTGTCTTCCGCTCGCCCACCCCCCTCACCCGGCGCGGCAGCATCTTTTTTTCAAACCGCCCTCGCTGCCTCCCCGCCGCCACCACCACCACCACCGGCTCCGCACTGAGTCAGAAAGACCCCATGTGAGAGAAGACAAATAAACAAAACCACGGGGCTAGGTGGCTCTTCCGTGGGCGCTGGCTTTCTTCTGCGTTTGCAAGGAAGTCTCAAGATGGTAAAGGGGACACAGGCCCATCAGAACCGGCGGGGTCCAAAGCACTTTCTCTTTCCAGTTTGCAGACTCGGAGAGGTTGGGTTCTCTCTCCCTCCTGGACCAGGAAGGAGAATCTCTTTATGACTCGCCTGGAACCTAAACTGATAGCAGGCGGGATCTTTATTTAGTACGAGACTTTAAAAGCTTTTTTTGTTTGCCGATTTGCGAGGGGTGCTGGGTTTTTTTTTTTTTTTTCAAGTTTCTTTCCCGGGATATCTTAAAAAAATTTTTTTGTTTCTAATAAAGCCTAACGTACCTTCCTCCACAGTATCAAATTTAGCGCCCCAGTCCTTGAAATAAGAGTTACTGCCCATCTGTGGAGAAACGTTTTCTGTCATCAAAGGTTATTAAACGAGAAAGTGACAAAGCCACATCAACAGGAAGAAGTTTTCTTCCTTTGAGTAGATAATGGGGTTGTTTTCTTTTTAAAATCCAGCTTGAAAAAAAATAATAATAAAGATGATCCAGGTTTGGTTGGGGGTTTGAAGAGTACCGTAGAAGGAGACACTCGGGACTGCTCAGGGCCCGGAGAGCCGTCTCACTGAGCTCAGACACGAAAGGTTGCTTTTGTGAGCCTCCCATCAGTAAGTGCGTAGCCACGATTTTCCAAAGAAAGTAGTCTCGATGTTTTCGAAGTTTTGCGAACGATTCAGAGATGGGCACGTGCTCGAAGATACGAGCAAAAATGGGATGCGTGCTATTGGAAATACCTGTTTTCCTATTTTTCTGTCACAGAGGGTGTGGACTTGTCACAATCACCTATGGCGAGGGCCAGTAGTTTGCTCTCTAAACACCTGTTTGGACCTCACAGAAGGGCCTGAGAAAGTTTCACCAACTCTTCCTGGCAGCGGTGGCCCCAAATAATGACAAGATTCTGGGGACAGACCCTCTTCCTCAATGCAGCAGTTTGACTTAATTTTAATAATAGTGACTGCCTTTTCATTGCTTCTGCATACTGGTCCCTGGAACTGAGAATTACGTTAGCCCCGAGAAAGCGTGAGTGTAAGGCAAAACCCTAAGATTTACGCAGGAAAGAAAACCTTAGCTTACGGAGTCTTAATAGCATTTGGTTGTTTAGAAACTGGTGAAGTATTTCCACTGTAAAGCGCCAGCCCCTCCGAGCTGCTGAGAGTACAAGGTGGGCCACCGCCTCGTGGCCGCAAGGTAGCGAGCCTTTTCAGGGTCGTGTTTCCCCGTGAAGCATCCTCATGGCTGTTGTAAACCATCCGTAAATTAAAAAGTGAGAACACGGTCACCTTACAAAGAGGCTAGACTCCCTCCCAGCCCAAAGTCCCCGCCGTCGAAGTAAGTTAGCGCCACGTAACGAGGTCGCCTTTTTCACACTTAAAAATTATCGCCAGAAAACCGAAAGCCACGCGTCAGTGAGGACATTCGCCCTCGGTGACCACGGCGACAAAGAAGCATGTGTTTTCACAGGTTGGGAGGCTTTCGGATTCCCGTGGAAAAGGTGACACTCTCATGTTGTAGAAATACTCCCGCGCTGTTGTCCAAAACTTTGCTACGATTGAGCTCTGTGATTTAAAATGTTTTAAAGACAGGGCCGTGTGTGTGTGTGTGTGTGTGTGTGTGTGTGTGTGTGTCTTGTGTGCTGGAGGCCGCGAGGCCGCATTCACCGGTGACCGTCCCCCAAGGCAGAGCGTGCTGTGTCCAAGGCGCTGCACTGACGGCTGCTGGAGTGTGTACGTTCTGCTTTTAGGGAGATCGGTTTTTTTTAAATAGGTGGTTCTAGAACTAGATGTTTAATCGGAAGGGCGGCCCCTTTTTACACTTTGTATACACTTCACCTATACGTGCGTGTGCCTGCGTGCACACGTGTGTGTCATATGTGTATATATATGAATTTTGCTTTTCTCTCTCTCGAGGGTAGATCGTTTCACCTTCTTCTTGGTAATTACGTAGGAGCACAAGAAAGCACGTTCACGGATTTTAAAGCCTCAGCTTTATTGGGCTTTGATGGACGTATAAAACCGTAAGGCGTTTCACATGTGCACCGTGGCGATCTGATACGTGTGTACGTTGTGAAACCTTCTTCCCATCAAGTTCATTGACGCTGGACCCTAACAGGACTGTCCAGTTTACTCCCCGTGTGCAGACCAGTACGTGGGGGACCATGGAGAAAACGCATGTTACATTCTCGATGACCGTTTGGATTTAAAAAGGCCCCGTCAGTGAGGTTTTCGTGAACGTGTGCACCCTGCCTTGAACGAATCAAGAAAACCTCGGTGAAAGACGACGGCATCGCAGACGGGTCTGTGGATGCCTCTTCACCGATCTGCGCCGCATAAAAGGAAAGGCGTCAAATACATCCTGCTCTTGGGGTGTGAGACGGAGTAATGGGACTACCTGATAGACAATCTGTCGTCGTCGTCGTTTTTCCCCAGGCAAAAAAAGAGGAGTGAGTGTATTCGATCTTCCTGGTGGAATATTTTGTGGCACTTACCCCGGCCACATCGTCAGTTTAACGTCTCGAAGTCCAAATGATGCTTTAAAATCGGAATAAGATAGAAGGTCATGATTGAAAGGGCAGCTGTGTCCCACGGATGGTGGAGGGTGTACCACTCTGGGTTGGGAATGGGTGGATCCTCTTAGTTTTGTGGAGGCGTTCATTAGCTGGAGCGTGAGGGCCTACATGTGAATACACGAATATATTCTGGGTACGTGTCACTTCCGCTCCGCTCCTAAATCTTAACCCTGAAAACGTGAGACTGAGGAATCTGACGCGTGATCCTTGTGAATGCGACCTATGGAGTAAAGGACCAGGTACCTTGAGATGTTCGGCTTCCGTCTAAAGAAAAAGCATTTTTACCTCTTCGTGCAGACTGCCCTACGCGAACGGGGGTGTTGACTTATATTACACAAAATAATTACTTTCAAAACCTCGTCTTTTTCCTGTTTTTGATAAATTATGGAGTAAAAAGAATCGTAGCCTTTCTGGAGGGGGCGGACGTTAATTGCTTCCAGTTGGCAAAGTGGAGCGTCTCAGAGCCCCCTCCTTGCCTCTCTGCTCCGTGGGTTAAATGCCAAGCGTGCTGCGCCTCTATTTAAGGCATTTCTTAAACACCCCCAAGGCCGTGGGCAAAGTGACACGCTCCCTGGGCTTTGGTTTTAAAATACTCCGGGAAAAAATGCTGGAGGACGGCAGCAAAGGTAACAGAGCCTTGGCAGGTGTGGAGGCCACGTTTGGGGTACCGGGGAGGAGGTGTGTGTGTTTGAAAATTTCCATGATAAAAAAGTTTTTAAAACGTGCTTCCCTCAAAACTGTGTTTCTTGCAGAAAGTCCGTGACTCACGCGCTGGTGTGAGATGGGTTAGTGATGCTATGTGACTTTTCTTGGTTTTTTTTTTTTTTTTTTTTTTTTTTCCAGATCTCTGTGGAGCCTCTGCTAACCTCGCAGAGCTCCTGGATGGCACCTCTACCGGTTACTGAGGAGGAAAGTCACAGCCCACAGGTCAACGTCCGTGTTCCTATCTTCACGTTTCCTCACGAAAACAAAGTTCACGTGTCTCGTTTATACGGTGTTGTCGCACGTGTGACATTGTGTTGAAAATCTGTTGTTTGGTGTCGCAACAGACCCGATTCTTTGGATAGGGGAAGTTGAGGACTGCATAAAACAAATTACCCTTGTGGATTCGGATACAGACAGGGTCAGGAGTGAAGCGTTTAAGTGCCCAGGAAGAAAAAACGGAAGGCATTTCATAAATGAAATAAGGATTTGATAACATACACAATATCTTATGCACGTCTACAAGTATAATGTTCTAGTTGATGAGAAAGAGCATGATTTGAGTTCTTAAATGCTTGATTGGTCATGAAGGTAAGAAAGTATATTGCCACAAATTCCAGATTATGTCTTCTGGGTTCTATAAGGTGATCGATTAAAGACACAAAATTTCTTTCCATCAGGAAGGAGATACAAAGTTCCAGAAACTTTCAGTTTAAAACGTATTAATCTCTAAAATGTAACGGAATGTGTGAAAAAATAATGAACGCTTTTCTCGCAAGCAATATGGTGGCCTTTCTTCCGCATACCTTGTTAATCCAGATGAGTCAGAAAGTCACTGTACTGTTATCTTGTGTGTTCCTCAAAGATGGCACCAGTGACCGTGTTTTGTTTTGCCGCAAACTCTGTCGTGCGTGTGCGTCTCTGAAAAGACTTTCAGCTAACGCTTAGTGTGTGTATTTTACCACTAACTAATCTATTGTCCTCCCATTTGGGTGTGTTTGTAGGTGTGGAGACAGAGGGGAGGTGGGACCGGATGAAAAATTACTTTTGACCCCACTGAATACCAGAACGTAGTCGTCCTAGTGCTAGGCTTGGATATTTCATTGTCTTCGTTAAACCTACAGTCAGTGACATCTGACTGTAATCGTTGCCGATCCCGGGGCATATGCTGTACCTTATTCTGAAGAAGAGATGCTCATTGTTGGTGGTGAGAATTTACTAGGCAGGGTGATATAAAGTCTGCCCCCAGAGAGCAAAAACCGTCCGCCGTGTGTTACGTCATTGCCTGGAAATCACGCTGTTTAAACCGCTCAGCTGATGCTTTGGGAAGAGACAATTCTGGAACTTAGGAAAATTTACCAAAATTAAGGAGAAGCGGTTTCCACTTTTTTCCTTCTTCCTCCCCACTTCTTGTCGTAAGTTCACACCACTTATTTACTGGGGGAAGCGGAAAGGCACGTGGTGGTTGGACGTGCCGGCAGCTGGCTGCGAGTCTAGACCCTGCCCAGTGTAGCCCAGCGAGCCTGCACCACAGCTGACACAACACGGAAAGAGGATTTCAGAATAAGTAGCACCGTATTGCAGTCAGGTAGCGAAAGTGTTGTTTAAAGCGCAGCCCGTACATCCGTGTGTAAGCCTACCTACTTAAGATTCGTTCAGCATCTCACATAGTCATAAACGTTTCCCTAACGTGGGCCTTGTTGGTAAGTGTGCTGCCCGGGGACTCGATTCCTTGCTGAGCACATGGCAGAGGCCCTGGCAGGAAGTGCCCAGTGACACGGGAACTCTGTGATCGTGTGGCATTGTCTCCACCTCCCTGGCGGTCGCTACAAATTCTCAGAGACAGACGCGGCCAGTGCTGATGGCGCCGCTCAGGAGAATTGGGGCTCCCGTTTCCAACCCGCACGAACACAAGAGGTGTGCCTTCTGTCCCCGATGGGTGTCCCTCGTGGGTGTGGATGCTTTTGCTTTGACTGGCGCGAACCACTCATCTTGCCTCTGATGGCGCACATCTAAGGTTCCGCCGAATACGGCTTTTCAGTTTTTTTCTTATTTCCCGGTAAAAAATAGGCTCGTCTCTTACAAGACTTTTGATGCCCCACGACTTCTTTTTTTTTTTTTTTAATTTTTTTTTTCAACGTTTTTTATTTATTTTTGGGACAGAGAGAGACAGAGCATGAACGGGGGAGGGGCAGAGAGAGAGGGAGACACAGAATCGGAAACAGGCTCCAGGCTCCGAGCCATCAGCCCAGAGCCCGACGCGGGGCTCGAACTCACGGACCGCGAGATCGTGACCTGGCCGAAGTCGGACGCTTAACCGACTGCGCCACCCAGGCGCCCCAATGCCCCACGACTTCTATGTACTTTTTCCTTCCAGAAAGTTTTTTTCCGGATCCAACTTGCTAAACCCGTGTAAATATTTTGGCTTTGTGAAGTTACCGATTAAACGTCCGCTTGAGGGGTAGACGCAAACCCCCTGCATCTTTGGGCTGGGGATATTCTGGGGTTCCCTGTGGGGCACGGTCAAGTTGTGCTGCGTTTGCTAATGAGCAATAATGAGACAGAGCAGTGGGTTGCTTTAGCGACCCTCTGAACCACACTCCTGCCTTTTTAATGACGTTGATTGACCAAAACCAAAGACAGCAAAAAGCCTGGGGGGAAAAGAAAGAGTCAGCACCCAGAGCGTGGCACAAAAGTTTCTTAGAGTCCGTGAAAAGCAACCTAATTCTAGGTCAGGGAAATTCCTGGAGGGAAAAAAAAGGTGGGGGGTGGGGCGTGTGATGCTTATGAAAATACTGCGGAGAGTAGACGTGTTGGAGGCAGGGGTTTCGAGTTGTGTTTTTGTGAGACCGGCTCTTTGGGTCTCTGCAGAAGATCCTGCGCACCTGTTCTCCTGGAGAGGAACCAGGCTGGCCAAGATGAGCGGTTTATATTCTGTTATGTGGATTACCATTTGCTAAGAAGAAGCCCAGGCCACTGAATCCATTTCACTGAGGACTGAAAAGTGGAATTGAGCCAGAGTCCCAGATGGGAGGGATCAATACTTTATTTACTAAGACAAGCCCTAAAAAATAGAGTCAGTAGCTGTTTATATTTGTTATTTCTTCTACCTGTTTCTCTGCTCAGGTTGATATTTATCCACGTAGGTGGTAGCTTTAGCTACATGGAAAAGTTGAAGCTTTCAACCTTAAAATTCAGGTTACAATGGCATATGGGAAAAAGCCATTCTTTGATGTGATTTTGTGGCCTGTGTTAAAATCTGATACAAAACTATGAGCTCATCTCAAATCTGGAAACCCACTCAATGGCGTTTTGCGCCGTTCTATCCCACAATGCACTGGTGGCAAATTGTCACGATACCTGTTACATACGAGTGTGTGTTTTGTTATGATTTTCTGCCCAGGTCTTAATGCCCCCTGCTACATTCCTTACAGTCCGCGGAATCACTGTTCCAGGGCAAGGAACTACACAGACAAAAGATCGAATGAGGTACGTAACATTGAAATATGGAATCATAGACCTACATCGCCCATAAGTCACCTCAGAAGAGGTGCAACGGACAGATGATGATGTCGTCTCCGGACTTGTCCTTCCCGCCCCTTGGCCCCCGAACGTGGGTTTGCTGAGGAGGAGTGACCCACTCGTTCTGTCCGTTTTCAGGATCTGCCCTTCTCCACAGAGATGGTGCTTACAGTGACCGTAATAGCAACGCATCTGTCTGTAGGGACGTCACCTGAAAATCCGGCTTGGCTTCCTGGGGACAGTTTGTAGACGAGTCTGTGGCATCAGCCACAGGTGCGTGCCCTTCTGGGTTCTCTGAGGGTTCAGAGCGGAAACTTAGGTGCAGGCATACCGTCCCACGCACAAAGGTGGGCCTGTCGTCTGGGCAGGGGGAAGTCAGCTGACAAAAATATCCTGTCTCACGGCAGCGAGATATTTACAAAACACATGCCATCTGTTAAGAAGCTTGGGAAACAAGCTATGAGGTTACACCGGAAATATGTCGGAACTGCAATATGGCTCATTAGTACGGAACACGGATTTTATTGGACCACCCGCGGGCCAACATCGTATCCCCCAAAACGTAACGGCACAGAGTGGAGGCCGGGACAGCGAGGCTAGCGATTAAATAGGAGAGAGAGCGCCACGTGCCCCCAAACCACAGTGGAAGCTGCACCGCGCACTTGGCTGAGCTAAGATACCACTCGAGGCGCACACGCCTTCCTCGGAGCGGACAGAGAGGAGCTGCCTCCTCCTCCGGGAGCATAAACGAACCAATATCTAAGGAATGCAAGTTCCATAATGGGACACCGGATGCCCAATGTCGGCTAATTAAGCCTGGCTCTGACTCGGAAAGATCCCGTAAGTGAGAAGTTAAAATATTAATCCCGATTTCGAACTGCACGACGAGCGAGGCTGGTACCTGAAGGGAGAGAATGTAGTCCTGACATTTTAGATTAAGGGTTCGCCTCAAAGCCGCTTTCCGAACAAGTGGGACTTTCTCTACAGCGTATTCTCTGATACCGGCCGAGAAAGGGCGATGACAATCCTTGAAGTGACACCACTGTCAACAGAGGGAGAGAAGATTTCAATCAGGTGGTTTTCATTGTCTGATAGAAACGATCTTTATGGCTTTGTTGTTCTTCATCAAAGCGCACTGATTAAGCACCTTCATGCCCTGTGGTTTGTAGAAGAAAGCACAGAACCAAAAAATAGACTATTCGGTCCCCATTAAAAATGGACCCTATTTAAAGCAACATGGTATTAAAACAGAGTGAGGTCTAATACAAATGCAGGTTCAATAAGTGTTATTAAATTATTAGACCTTAAGGTGAAAATATGCCCTTGAACTGCCCTTATATGCAATCAGAGCTGTGATTAAATATTAATGCTCTAAGATTAAAGGGTCACTTGAGTGGATTTTTTTTTTTTAGCAATACCCCAAATGGTGGGAATTAGCTACATTTTGCATACTTTGTGGACACCGAAACCTGGACAACTTCCAGACTGCAAAGCGCCTGGCTGGGGGCTCTGCTCTCGCCGCCCCTGCACGGTCTACAGTCGTGTTGAGATTCTTTGTCACGGCGCTGCAGGGAGCTCCGTGGCCCTGTGTCCGTGGACCAGGGCTGTCGCGGGTCCCTTCTGCAGGAAGATGGAGTCCGTTTGGAGCAGCGCTGGTCAGGGCTGACTGTCCACCTGTTGGGTGTGGTGCTTTGAATACCACAGAAGGAAAGGAATACGTTCATACATATATATATATATATATATATATATATTAAGAGATGCTTTTCCTTCTACTCGATGACTGAGTGTCTAAGTCTAGCAAAGCCTTTGTTCTTCTAGTTCGTACAGCCCATCACCAAACAGGGAAGTGTTCTCTCACTCATGGACCCAGTGTTAAGTAACCACACGGTGACCCGATGACTCAGGGCCAGAGCCCCCCCCCCCCCCAGCCCCTGGGGGTGCAGCTGTGTGACCCACACCCGCGGCTCTGGCTGCCCCGGGCCGAGCCCCTCGGGGCAGGTGCGGGACGCCGGCCCAGGTGGGGAGCCCTTTGTCCAGGGCCGTCCTGCGGCCTTGCTCTGACAGCCAGTGCCCTTGAGCCCGGCCGCCCCCGTCCTGGATCCCAGAGGCCCAAACACCACGGTCAGCCCGTCAGGCTCAGACAAAGCACTGGCTGCCTCCCGTTTGTGGTCTCGCTGAGGGGAACCCGGGCAGCACCGGCCCAGCGCACGGCTCCTCCCTCAGGGGGCCCCCTGAGTCCGGCCGCGTGTCGCAGCTCAGAGCCAGCCATGGGCCCAAACCGGAGAAACTTCTCAGCCAGAGCCCCTTCCTGGCAGGCCCCCCGGGAAAGCGCTGGACCACGTCACGCAGCTTCGGCACTGCCCGCGTGGGGCCAAGGGTGCCCCCGAAAGCCCGCGCCCCCACAGTAACTGTCCCCCCTTGACGACTACTCTTGCTGGCCCACGTTTCAGCAGACGCCTGTGCGTTGTAAGGCCCCACGGTGAGAGGCGGAGGGGCGGTGGCCGGGGCCCCCTCTACATTCAATTTGGGACTTTTCCACGGGAAGGGGGGCCGTGGGGAGGCCTCGCCGGAGGCCTCGACGTGAACGCTGGTGCCCTCTGCGTGCTGGACGGGGACCGGGGTCCTCGTCTTCGTCTCAAAAGGGCCACCTCCTCCGGGGGCCACCACTGCTTTCCAGGTCAGTGGTGGGACAAGCAGGCCCAGAAGAGACCCCCGCAGGGGCAGGTGGTGGGAAGAAATGCTAACGTGGACGCTGTGGAGGAGAGGACAGGGACCGGGGGATGTGTTCCCTGCTGGGGGGAGGAAGGAGTCAGCGGGGAGAGGAGTGCAGAGGCTCCCAGGGTCTCCTGCGCTGAAAGGGGAGAGGCACAGAGACCGTGGGGGTCAGAGCGGCTGGGTGGTCCCTCGGTGCCCCTAGAGGGCACCTCGGTGGGGTAGGGGGGTGTCTCCCAGGTCGCTGTGATCCCGGCCGAGACAGAGGATGACCGCCCTGGGTCAGCTCGCGGTTCTGCAGGCTCACTGGCAAGAACGGTGGGCCATGTGTGCCCCCCACCCCGCCCCCCCACCTCCACTGTGCTTGGCTGGCCACACCCGGAGCCCCCCTCCTGCAGGACCTGTGTCACCCGGTCACCTGCCAGGGCCGGCTCGGAGCGTGGACGTTACCTGAACTTCAAGCTAAACACAAACTTGTGTTGTAGACGTAGTTCATCTACTTTTGCTAATTTTCAGTAGAGTGGAAAGCATTTAATTTTTATTGGCTCTCACAGTAGGGGGCGGGTGGTCAGGGCGGTGGAGAGCAGAAGGAATCCCTTGGATCTCTCTAGAGTTTTCATTTATTTAAGTGCCTGTGATCGGTTTGCCTGCTGGTCACCTTCCCTCTGAAAGCCTGGTGCAGGGAGTCTCCAAAACGAGGTAGGAATTGAGGGACCCTGCTCGGCCGGGGACCGTTTGTCGAGGTGACCGTGCGACTTCGGTGGGTTTACCCGCCGGCCGCCCCGCTCGGGCTCCAGTCCACTGAGTGGACCTCACTGGTCTTTCTCCCCCATTGTCCTCCGAAGACCCCGTTCCAGGTCGCCAAGTGCCCCGGGCCCTGTTCCTCCTGGAGGCAGGGCAAGTCGGGGGCTCAGGCGCCACACTGGGGGATCCCTTGGCCCTCCAAACACTCAGCAGGTGCCGCTCAGGGCAGAGCAAGCTGGGCCCTGGACGGGCGGGTGGCCAGGGTCCCTTCAGTCTGCGGGACTGCACACGAGGCACCCCAGTCTCTGCAGCTTGGATTCCCTTAACACCAGACAAAGCAAAATGAAAAACACACACGCAAAAACCCTACATTTTTTTCCTTATGGGTAAGAAGAAATACATGTACTTCTTCAAAAAGAAGAAAATGACAATGTTCTCCGGGCACCTGGGTGGCTCAGGTAGTTGTGCGTCTGACTCTTGATTTTGGTTAAAGTCACAATCCCAGAGTTATGGGATCGAGCCCCAGGCTCTGCACTGAGTGTGGAGCCTACTTGAGATTCTCTCTCTCTCTCTCTCTCTCTCTCTCCCTCCCTCCCTACCTGTCCCTCCACCCTTCCCCCTCCTCCAAAAATTAATTAGGGGCGCCTGGGTGGCTCAGTCGGCTAAGCGTCCGACTGGCTCCGGTCATGATCTCGAGGTCCGTGAGTTCGAGCCCCACGTCGGGCTCTGTGCGGACAGCTCAGAGCCTGGAGCCTGTTTCAGATTCTGTGTCTCCCTCTCTCTGACCCTCCCCTGTTCATGCTCTGTCTCTCCCGGTCTCAAAAATAAATAAAAACGTTAAAAAAAATTTTTTTTTTAAAATAAAAGTCCTCAAGTCCCATCACCAAGATAACTGTTTGCATCATATATGGGTGTGCACACACGTGTGGGGGGGGGGCCGGGGGGAGTTGAGTGTGTCACCTGTGTTCTCTGACCCGGCCTTTCCCCTCAAAGTGGTAGGAGTTTCTTCTCCTGTTGTTCAATGTCCTCCTGCCACGTAAGTTGTCGCGGCTGCAGAATGTCTACTTGTATGTAACGGGCCTCCTACGTTAGGACCATTTAGACCATTTTCAGTGTTTGACTAGTGGGAACGAGGCGGAGGTGAATCTCGGTAGCTGGATCTTCGGCGGATTCTCCCTGGCTGCCGCCGGCCTCGGCTGGGTTCCTCGCTGCCGCAGGGAGGTCTCGGGGGCCCGTGGCCCCACGTCCCCAGCGGTGCCATCAGAGTCGAGAACAGCGCCTGCCCTCCCGACTGGGCACCCCCCGTGGGTGAGGGGTCCAAACGGTCCTCTCCTGTTTGGGAAACTCCCCGTCTCCGGTGCAAGGACAGGAGACCCTGGGGCAGCGCGGAGCCCGCCCGGCAGACGTCCCCGGCGTGGTGCCCAAGCCACAGGGTGAGCCCGCCCGGTCGTCGGGGCCCTCGGGAGCCCTCCACGGCTCCAGTAACAGCTGTGCTGGCGACGCACGTGAGCGTGGCTTTAGTCCCTTCCACGGGCACCGTTTCACATCACCCTCCCACCGCCGCGCGTGGAAATACAATCTCGTCTCCACCGAGCAGATGACGAAGCCGGGGTCTGGAGAAACACGGGTGACCAGGTTCGAAGGCCCCAGTGTCCTGGCTGCTGCACCGGCCCGCCTCCAGCGGGGGGCCCCCTCCGACACGGTGAAGGAGGCCCCCGAGATGGACTGGTTGGACAGGACAGTCCCCGAGGTCCCGCGGGTGCCGACGTGAGAGCATGACGGCGGGAGGACGGGGCTTCTGGGCTCGGTGCCTCGAGGGCCCCCAGAAGCCCTGTGCACGGAGCGTCGGGACGGAAATTTGCTGCACGGGGAACAGGGCCCCAGCGTCAGCCCAGCTGCTGCTCGGACGCGCGCTTGTCCGCGGTGACATCTCCCCTAGAGATCGGGACGGGGAAATATGTGTCCAGGAGGGGCAGAGCACGTGGCCCCAACATGCGGGGCTGAGCTCGGGGCCGGGGGCGTTGACATCCACTTGCGGGGTCACGGAGGCCAGGCTCGGCCAGGTGGTGTGGCCCCAAAACCATCCTGAGGGACTGTCTGCCCTGAATACTAATAATTGAGGTGATGCCCCAAGGTCAGCCTCCTCTCCTTGGAGCTACTTCATTGATTGTTCCCCATGGTAATGACACTGTTCTGCTGGCCCTTTGGTAAACGTTCGTTTCGCCTCAACGTCTCTCTAAAGCAGGGCTTCCTAACCTCTTCGGATGGCATGGAGCCTTCTGGCAGCCTTGGGAAGCCTTTGGCAACGCCCTTCTTAGACGGATACGTGTGTGTGTGCGCGTGTGTGTATAGACAGATAGATAGATCCATGCACAAAATAAAATGTGCAAGGTGACAAGAAACACAATCGGATTAAAATACTTACAAAATATATTTTAACTGTGATGTGTTTCTGTACTAATGTGTTAGACGTAGTCTAGTCACAGGTTGAATCAATGATTTTAAAGTAGTGATGGGCGAGGGCACGCGGGTGGCTCAGTCAGCTAAGTGTCCGTCTCTCAAGGGCACCTGGGTGGCTCAGTGGGTTAGGCCTCCAACTCTTGATTTTGGCTCGGGCCATGGGCTCATGGTTTGTGGGTTTGAGCCCCGCATCGGGCTCTGTGCTGATGGCGCGGAGCCTGCTTGGGATTCTGTCTCTCTCTCTCTCTCTCTCTGCCCCTCCCTTGCTCATGCTCTCTCTCTCTCTCTCTCAAAATAAATAAGCAAACGTTAAAAAAAAAAATTAAGTAGCGACGGGCCGAAATGATGATCTGCCGTATCTGCGACGACTATAGCAGATAAGAAAATATCTGTGGTTTCGGTTGGCAAAAGGCAGCTAGAGAGGATAAGGCTGAGCGAAAGGAGTCGAGAAGGACCAATGCCACAGGATTTCCCTCATATTTGGAATTGAAGGAACAAAGCAAATGAGCAGGGAGACAAAAGAGAGGCAGACAAACCAGGAAACAGACTCTTCACTACAGAGCACACACTGACGGTCACCAGAGGGGAGGTGGGCGGGAGGGGGGGGGCGGGGGGAGACAGGCGACGGGGACTAAGGATGCGCTGGCCAGGAGCACCGGGTGGACACCAAGTGCTGGGTCACTACGTCGCACACCTGAGACGAATATAACACCGTGGCCGCTGACGGGAACGAAAGTGAAACCTTTAAAAAGTTGCCAACAGGGGCTCGGGCAGGGTTGACTCCTGCCGCGACATCATTATGTCTGTCTCGTAAGGAAAAGAACGGGGAGGGGGCTGGTAGACACCGACTCGCGACAACAACGAGCACGCATGTTCCCGGCCCAAGTTCACGGAAGCCAGAGTAAGAGCTCCTGCCTTAAAGTAAACAGGAATGGGTCAACCTGTTCAGAGAAGAGACCGAGGCAGAGAGGCTCGCTGTTTGGTCCAAGGCAGCACAGCAGGTCAGAGCCCCACACGGGACCTTCTGCTGAAGGCACTGACCTTCAGTGCTGGCTCAGACGCCCTCCTCGGGAGTGTTCTAGAGATTTCATCCTGACGAGCTTCCACGAAGATCACTTGACCACATTTGCTATTCACTGAAGACGACTATGGACAAAATTTTAAGACGTTGAAAAGAGTCTCTCAGGAAAGAGTTACTGATCATCTAAAACCCACACCTGAACCACACACACAGACTTGCTCGGTTCGAGGGGGAATGAGAAGATTCATTTCGCTAGAGAAAAATCTCGAACTTGCAGTTCATGGCCCTCGTTCTGGGGAGCGCTATAAAATTAGTAATAAGACTGCTTGAAGAAATCCTTCAGACCAAGTTCAGATTTAAAAGAAATAAATACCTATATAGATAAGTTAACCGTAAGCTTCACTTACTACGTTTCGGTTGCAATGGAGGACGTGGCCAATGGGTCTTGAGGTCCCGTGTTGCCGAAATTCTGTACAAAATGAAGCGCTCTGGAGGCAAGTAGCCCCCGAAAGTACAGACCAATGTCAGACGTTTCCAGAAATATATGGAAAACAACACCCCAAAGAATGGAACAGTACGTGGTTATTTATTGATTGAGGAAATAGTCTGAATGAAAAGGTGGGCCCGTGGACTCTTGCCCCATTTCCATAAACCAAAGGTCTGACTCTTCCTAAATCTCTCCCTTCCTCGCGTTTGTTTGTACATCCCGTGGCGGTCAGGATCACCGCGCCACAGGCACAGGGTCGCCGTCCTCTCCCAAAGACGCTCTCAGGCAGCCGCGGGGAGACTTCACCCGGGGCAGCGAGCCCACACTCCCTCTGTGTGGTCCTCACGTTTCCCTGGGGACGGCGTCTCTGCTGTACTGCTTCCCACCTTACGGCCCCCACCCCAAATCAGCCTCCCCTCGCGCCAGCTCCCGCCCTGGGCTCACCCGGGTGCCGTGGGCCAAGATGCTCCTCCGGCAACCCCCC
>NC_064816.1:160339460-160363476 GCF_023721935.1 Panthera uncia | reverse complement strand
GCTGCTCCCCCTCCTCCAGCTGCTCCCCCTCCTCCAGCTGCTCCTCCTCCTCCAGCTGCTCCTCCCCCTCCTCCAGCTGCTCCCCCTCCTTCTCCAGCTGCTCCCCTTCCTCCTCCAGCTGCTCCTCCTCCTCCAGCTGCTCCTCCTCTTCTAGCCATTCCTCTTTCTCCTCCAGCTGCTCCCCCTCCTCCAGGTGCTCCTCCTCCTCCTCCAGCTGCTCCCCCTCCTCCAGCTGCTCCTCCTCTTCTAGCTGCTCCTCCTCCTCCTCCAGCTGCCCTCCCCAGGTGCCCCCACCCCATGCCTCCTTGTGCTGCCCCGCTCAGTCCTCACAGCCTGAGATCTGCCCTTCCCGCTTCCCGTCTGTTTGCTTCTTCCCGCCCTGGCAACACTGTTCTCGCTCCTTCCAGGCCTCTGCGTCCAGAGCTCAAGTGTGACGAACGTTTAAGCAGCAGGCTGAATATGTCCCGAAAGCATCACCACAACAAGTGTCGTTACCGGCTGCGTGTGTGTGGTGAGAAATCGTGAGATTCGCTCTCTTAGCAACAGTCCAAACTCGGACTGCGGCGCTGCTAACCGCCGTCACCCTGTCGCACACGAGACCTACAGGTACGGAGTCATCGCGCCGTAGCACCTCAATAAGAGGAACGAGACTGGGGGGGGGGGGGAGTAAAAGCAGGCTGCGTGGCGCCAGGGAAAGAGCTTGCACCAGAGTGCCCCCTCCCGGACCCCGTGGTGTGACCTTGGGCCACCCCTCACCCTTGGCTTCCAGCTTCTGTTGTCCCCTGGGAAGAAAGGGGCCCCGCTGGGCGGCCGCCAAGCCCCTCCGGCCCCTCCCAGATTGTGCGGCTCCTCAGTGACACGCCGTAGCGACACAGAGCGCCCCACACCTACCCTGCCGTGGCCTTCGGGTCGACTTCCTCAACTGGCCCCTGCACGTGCCCCAGCGCGGCTTCCGCCCCCGCCCCTTCCGGTCCGGTGCACCTGCGCCCGCCCCGCCCCCTCCCGCCCCTCCCCCCGTCGGCCTCATCTTGCGGCCCAGCAGGCTTTGCTGCGGCCTTTGTCGCTTTGTCTTCCCTCCTTTTCCTTTTGTGTCTGTGGGGCTCACTCAACTGTTTGCACACTTTTAGAAAAATTTCCGTCTTCCCCGTGAGCCCATTCTCTCCGCACCGAGGCCCGGCTGGCGTTTCCTGGAGGCCCCCCGGATGCCTGGAGCCACCATGGCAACCGCCGGCCCGCGCCCGGCCTCACCTTCCCCGGGCGGAAAGCGCCAGAAGGGGCGGCCCGGGCCTCGCAGGGGATAAAGGGAGAAGGTTCTGGACCCCGAGCCCGGAGTCCAGGTGTCTAGGCCGCTCAGGCCTAGGGCGTTTGGAGGCTGAGCGGCCCGGCGGGGACACAGCGCCCTGCTCACGGGTGACACGCGTTGCTAACAACTACCAGGGAATTCTGAGTGTGTAAAAATCGCACATTAACGCCCCGATGGAGAAGAACGCCATCCCGCAGCCGTCCTGGCCCTGACGACGAATTTGCGCCTGGCCGAGGGGCCCCAGGGCCGCTGCCCGCCGAGACCTTCTCTCTCTGACCTTTTCCCTTCCTGGAAAGCCAGCGCCCCGAAGTCAAGCCCTTCCCTGCCTGTCTGCCAGCGGCCCGGGCCAGTGCCTCCTGGCCTCATTGTCCCCGCCAAGCCCTGCCCGGCCCAGGCCTGGCTCCTGATTAGAAATTTAAAAGAGTCTCTCTGGTGAGAGCAGATACCCCATCACTTCCCGGGATGTTCCTCCTTTTCTCTTCGGGCCTCAGCTCTTCCCACTTTTAAAGACGCGCAGCACAGAGAAAGCGCAGCCAAGCGTGCAGCCCCGAACGGCCCCTTTCCGGGGCCCTCGCAGAGTCTGGGAACCGCCGCCATTCACCCTTTGCCTTCTGGTGGCTTCTGAACCATGACGTCCTGGGCAGTGGCGCTCAGGACAATCCCCGGGAGCAGGGGGCAGGCCGGGGGGCCGGGGCCCTGGGAGGAGCTCCCCAGGAGAGCGTTTCCTGATCCGAGGATCCCTCGTTCTCCGCCGACCCAGGGTTGGGACAGGAGGCACCTGATGAGAACGCCCGATGACACTTAGTGGCCAAGCGTCGCCCTTCGCTCCTGCCGGGTTGCCACACGCCTCGGTCACCCCAGCCGGCACTGTGTGGAGGGATGGGGTGCCCGGATGGGGCCTCGCTCGCCCTGGACCAGGGAGAAGGCGGTCTCGGCCCAGCGGGGACCCTTAGCGGGAGCAAGCCTACCCTGCCAGCCCCACGCACCACTTTGCCCGCCTGCCTCTGCCCCCCCCCACCAGCCTGCGCTTCTTGGGGTTCATCTGCCATTGCCTTCCTGTCCCATGCGGGCCCTCAGCCCTTCTCTCCTGGCCTCCCTCCAGCCACCCTTCAGGGGCCACCGGATAAGCCTCTGGTGGTTGGGCCCCAGCCACACTGCCCTGCACGGCCTTCCGTCATCCTCAGAGGCCGGGCTCCCTCGCTGGCTCTCAGCCTTTATTTTCCTCCGCGTCCTTTCTGTACCCAGGCCTGCAGCCGGGGAATGATCCCGTCGTCCCTCTGGCGTGCCTTCCCCGGTCCCAAGCCTTGCTTGGCATTTGTGCCATTTGGTTCTGGGACCCAATGGCCGCCAAGACCCTTCCCTGCTGTTGGGCACTGGCCCAAGGGCAGGACGGGACACAGCTCAAGGGAAGCATCGACTGGTTCCCCCCCCCCCCCCCCGAGGCTCAGATCCAGGCGTCCCACCCAGGTTTGCCTGCGCATGCAATCCGGTTGCCTGACCACCGGACGCGTCTGTCCACCCCTCGGTGCTCAGCGCATCGGTGAGGAAATTGTTCAGCCTGGAATCCCAGCTCTGCCCTCTGAGCCTCAGTTTGCCCGCCTGTAAAATGGGTGGGGAACTGTATCTGCCACACAGCCCTGTTGTGAGGAGTCGAGGAGAAGACTTTCAAGCGCATGTGTAAACAGTCACACTACTTATAAGGCAACCGCAGAGTCTGTCCTCTGACCTGAGACCCTGGAGCAGGGAGGGCTCAGAGCAGCCGGCTGGGGCCAGGGCGTGAGCAGAGCACATGGGGGTGTGGGCCTCCAGCTCCCACTATTACAGAAAACGGTTAGTAAATACCTATGGGCTGGTCAAGTTTTAAGTGATCAGATTTCCCATTAGACAAAGTGGGAGAGAAAGGGGGATGGTCTGATAGACCCAGCATTGCTCTGGGGACACGAGGGATGGGCGTGGGGCTGTGTCGGAGGGAAGGGGGCTTAGGGGAGGGCGCCGGGCTGAGCTGGCTCATCAGGGAGTGGGGATTCCCGCCCCCCTTCCCTCTGAGGGTTGCTGGGGAGACGGAATGAGCCAGGAGCCATCCAGGTCCTCTGACAATGAAATGGGAGGCTCTCGGGTGGCCCTGAGTCCGGGGCTGGGGCGAGGTGTCTCAAGGGCCCCCCCACGGCAGCCGGGCCCCAAGAGGCGGGGAGCCCTGTCCAAGGGGATCAGAGAAAGATCAGTGTCCGGAAGGCAGGGCACCCGGCTTGTGAGGGGTTCCAGCATTAGACGAGGAAGGACTGAGTGGGAGCGGAGCGAGGGGGGGGGGCCCACCCCTGGTCACAGACCCCTGAGTGTGCAGTGACTGCCAGGGGCCCCTAGGCTCACCAGTGAGTTCTACGGACAGAAGAAACAGCGCGTGTCGGGTTGAGGTGGCCTGGCTCAGACTGACAGCTGTCCCCCATGCCCCTTTCACGGTAACTCGGGGCACCCCAGCTGCTGCTGCCCTCGGCCAGTCCCTTCCCCGGCCCCTTGCCGTGAGGAGTGGCCCTGGACTGATTCTCTCGAGCGTGAGTCGACATAGTCCTCCTGCTGGGACTGCCTCCTCCAATCAGGTCTCCCAGTGGGGACCAGGCCAGGCTGGGGGAGCTACACGGTCCATCACAGTGGCCGCCAGCCCCCTGGGCAGCTTTTTTTTTTTTTTTTGGCTTAATCAAACAATTTTAATCAAGTTAATACCAAGCAGTAAAAGTGCAGTTACCTGGAGAGCCCGTATTTTACATGCTTAAATTATTTTCCACTGTCTTCGCTTGTGAGGCATTGCAGGTGGGACCCACCTTTGAATCTTCTAATGGCAGAATTGGAGGCACATACCGTCTGGAGCGCCACTCACACTGAACGCGCGGTTTGTCCAGATGAGTTTGCGGTTTGGTGGTTGGGGCGCCATCGGTCACGGAGCGCGGAGCCCCCCATGCCATCTGGGGGGGGGCACCACGTTTCCATCCACATCCCCAAATGTGCTCTCGGCGTTCCTCTCAGGGGCATCCATACCCATCGGTGACGGCCGGAAAGCTGCGTGTTGTCCTCGGAGTATTTGTTTCCATGTTTGTCTCCCCCCGCACGTACCAGCCCTCACATCGTGTGCCTTTCGACAACCCCACCTTGTCCCGCAGGCCCCGCCTCGCGGCTGCCGTGGCACCTCATCTAAGCGAGCCGAGATTCAGGGAAACTGTGGTTCCACTTCCTGGCTGCACCGGCCGCGTCGCGAGAGCGTGACGGCCACGTGGGCTAGTGGCTGCCGTACTGGAAGGTGCACGTGCAGAACGTTCTCGCCACCGTGGAGAGTTCTGGCGGACGGCAGCCGGGAGGATCGTGGGTTTCCGATGATCCCTTGGCACAGAGCCGCCCCACCGGCCGGGCCTGTTCACTGCAGAAGCGCGCCAGTCAGAGAAACGTAAACTTCTGTCTTCTCAGCAGAATACACTGTATTTGGGGCCTCTTTGTTACAGCAACCTACCTTTACGTGTATATTTGTGGGAGTATATGCTTATGTAAATATGGGTGGGTGTATGTGTTTATGTAAATATTTGTGGGTGTACCTGTTGATGTAAATATGCGTGGCTGTGTGTGTTTGTGTAAATATTTGTGGGTGTATATGTTTATGTAAATACTTGTATGTGTATGCATTTGCATAAGTATGTATTTGTGGGTGTTTCTGTGTTTATAAATACATACTTGGGGGTATGCATATTTATATAAAGATACATTTGCAGGTATCTGTATTTTTGAATGTGTGTATTTGTGTGTATACATACATACACATATACATAGATTATGCCTCAGACATGTGTGGGTGCTAATGTGACCGACAGATGCAAAGTTTTTGGGGTTTTGTATGTTTTCTCAGAAAGTGCTTAAGCTGTCATTGCCATCAGGTCATGGATCTCCAAGTCCATTTTTGATGTTTATTTTTGACAGAGAGAGAGAGAGCAGGGAAGGGGCAGAGAGAGGGAGATACAGAATCGAAAGCAGGCTCCAGGCTCTGAGCTGTCAGCACAGAGCCCACTACGGGGCTCGAGCTCACGAGCCATGAGATCATGACCTGAGCCAAAGTCGGACGCTCAACCAAATGAGCCACCCAGGTGCCCCTCCAAGTCCGTTTTTAGATGTTAAAAAGAAAGCCTTTACCTGAAAAGGTGGAGAGTCATTGCCACAGCCAGAAGACCAGACTGGCCAGAGCGGAGGACCAGACGGACAGCTGCCCAGCCTGAGGTCTGCACGCTGCTGTGAGGACTTTGTGGGGGGCACAGGGGGCTTCGACCGCTGACCCTCGGTCGCAGGCGAGAGGTCCTGGGCCGGGCTCTCAGCGTGGGTGACTCGAACAGGCAAGGCAAGCAGGAGTGTCCAGGTGTGTGGCCTGGGGGTGGAGATGATCTTCTGACAGCCTAATGCGGGGAGCACCAGAGACAGGGAAACTGAGGCACAGATAGGCTGAGAGACTTTCTCATGTTTACACGGCTGGGCAGTGGTCAACTGGGGATCCAAGTGCAGAGTCCTGCTCCCGGCCACCCTGCTGTGCAGCCTCCCAGAGGCAGCCAATGGAGGGAGAGTTTGGAGATGCGACAGGACAGGACACCCTTGCCCCTCCCCTCCCTCGCCACCAGGAGGCCACCCCCCCCCACCCCTCCGGCTGTCTCACTATCTTCCCACTGGCCCGTGTTGAGGCTGTCACATTACAAGCAACTGTGTGAATATGTCCCCTGGGAATTCATACGACAGCCAAGAAATTACTTTTGTACTGGTCACCCAACACTTTTTGCTGAATGATGACAAATTCTCCGTCCTCCCTGTGCCTCAGTGACAAGGACACGTCTGCTTGGCATGATGTCACATATGCATGCCTCCCCCTCCCGCGGCCTTGAGGTTAGCCTGTTTGGTCAGGGGACCTGGGGGGCGACCCGCAGTGCTGGAGGAACTCTCCCAGGAAGACCCCTCCTTGAGCCCCTGTTCACCTTTCCATCCAAGCTGACGTGTGGCCGAAGCAGACAGCGGCCTGGGACGCCCCCCACCGGCGGGAGGGGCCGTGGTGGGAGAAGGAGCTGAAGAATGTGCTGTGGGCCAGTCGGCAGGGACAGTGTCAGACCCAGGATGGAGAGGGGTCGGCGAGAAGCCTGGGTGTCCTACTCACGTGGGCCAGCTGGCCACGGGGATGGTTAAGTTCTGGTGGCTTCCTAAAGCCAAGGAAGGCCCAGTCCGTCTCAGAGGATGAGGCCCTGACCGGATACATCTCACGGGTCAGCACGTTTTCATTCCATCTGTGCCCAAAGGCTGGTGTTGGGCAGGTAGCGACCTGGAGCCCAGGCGGTAAAGGGGCTTTTCTCTTCCTGGGACGAAAATGGGGCCTTAGGGACATGAGTCCTTGGGTCACCGCTCAAGGAGGGGCGGGTGGCTGGACAAAAAGACAGAGGAGCCCCTGAAAGTCACCTCTTGTAGACGGTGCTCGGGCCTGGCCCTGGCCCTGCGTGTGGGCTCGCCTTGGAGGAGGAGGGAAGGGACGGACCAGAGGGGAAAGGGTGACAGCGGAAGCCCCAGAGGAGTTATTTGGCGACTAACATGTCCCCAGTGGAGAATAACCAACAGGTCTCAGCCGAGGGTCGGGGCAGGGGCGCAGCGAGAACCAAGGGGTCTGGAAAGTGGCGGGACCCCGCCCCTGGGGCAGGTGCTGTGTCTCCCTGGGGCGGGGCGAGGGCCGTTTACAGAGCGAGAGGGGTGCGGAGGGAGCGCGCCCACCTGCCGTGGGACCCATCCAGCGCCACCCCCGCCTTCCTGCCTCCACCCCGACCGGGTCCCCCGCCCCGGGAAGTATTGGCTCCGCCCCCAGCTCTAGGAAGGGCCCTGATTGGGCGGGCCAGTCAGCAGAGCACCTGCTCATTGGCTCAGGAAAATCACATGACCCGATTTAACTCAGTGAGGCTTAAACAGAGACGCGTTTCCTGGGCCTCTCTGCTTTTCTCTCTCGGATGGGACCGCGGACTCGGGCTTAGTTTCCTTATGAACGTGCAGGAGGAAGGTCATGTCCCCCGTCTTTGCGGGAAGCCCACTTGCAGCCGTGCAGGGAGGAAGGCTTGGAAAGAAGCTGACACCTTCCACGGTAAAGGGAAGGACAAAGGAAACCAGCGCCGGTGACTTTCACAAGCCTTGGTCAAGCCTTACCTGATGCCACCGTCCTGGGAACCGTGGGGCCTGTCTAAGCCGGGTTGAGTTGGCTTTTACTGTTCCTTGTGACTGAAAGCGTCTTAACTGACACAACTATTAATTCATTTTATGTTGAGCAATTCCGACAGGCTGGAGAAATGAAGTGTTTCCTGTTTATACAAGTGGATATCTGTAGACGCGGTTGTGATCGCCGCATTTAAAGGCATTACTTAATTCGTCATCGTGCCTTCCCATTGTTTAATTTCTCCGCGAGCGGATGGTACAGGACGGCAGCCGTCATGGTGCGTCCCGCATGTTCTGGATGTTTAAAAAGGCCTCCTGCTGATGGGAATCAACCAGACCAAGAGAGACAATTCGAATTTGGGCTGGAGGAAAAAACAGAACTCTCTCTACTTTTCAGGATCGTTTCCGCGTTTGATTTTGTCTGTCCTGCCCAAGGTTGGATGCCCGGTGGGCATAGCTGGGGGTGGGGCTGCCGATTCTCCTTCAGAGGTGGGTGTCCCCTTTCAGGCTGCCAGGCAGGGGCACCAGCCTGGCCAGCGTGCACTCGTCCCGCCTCGGATGCCCGGGTCCCTGTTAGCAATCCCAACGTCCCAGCCCTGCTGGCTGAGGGTCATAGGTCCCCCCCAGAAACAAGGTGCCCCTGACACCGGGCTGAGAGCGGGGATCTAACCTCAGGTGCTCTGAGCAGCCACCGGATGAGTCCCCAAAAATCTAGTGGGGAAAGAGGTTCTGTTCTCCTGTTTACTATATCGTGGTTTGATTTCAGGTCCCCAAAGCAATAGCATTTGGTCCCAAACCCAGCAACAGACAGAAACCGCTCCTCACATACACCTTGCGCACCTGACATGCCGGTGTGCACGCACACACGTAGACTTGTAGAGTACACGTGCAAACGCACATGCATGCACGTGTGCACACTCACAGGCACACGCACACGTGGGTACGCATAGGATCACACACACATGTACACGTGAGCACCCACGATGCACACACACACACATAGGTACACACTGGATCACACACGCATGCGTGCACGCCCACAATGCACACACATGTGGGCACACACGGGATCACACGCACATGCGTGCACACCCACGATGTGCACACACACATGCGGGTACACCCAGGCACGCTCGTGCACATGCACACACAGCCTGCATACTCACACATGGGCACACACAGACATGCACACTCACCCACACATATGCACACCTGCCCCCCAGGTCAGCGTGCACAGATGGCTCTCAGGGAACATGAGCTTTCCCTGGGGCACACGGCCAGTCTTCTCCTGCCCTGTGCTCACTGGAGGCCTAAGCTGCTGGGGAAATGGACCCGGTCTGCCCTTCGCAGGGTCTGGGGCCCCCCTCACTCTACTCTGGGGACCCTCGGCTCACCTGGCTCCTTGAGTCGGGGTCTCTGCCCACCCCCCTCCACCGGCGGGCTGAGGCTGTCCTCCCTGGCCCGCCTGCCCGGCCCTCGGCTGGGGTCTGGCCCCCAAGACTCTACAGAGGCCCTCGGCCCTCTCACCCCGGCCCGCCCCCGCCGTGGCCCCTTCTGCATCGCACCCTTGCACAAGGGCTCTGCAGTTCAGTGGGTAGGAGCTCTATCCCTTGGTGCCTGTTCTCGATTCGACCCGAAACCAGCCTCCGCGCGCCCGTTCCTGCGTGAACTGCGTCTGCTGGGCACGCCCGCACGCACCCACCTCCCACCTCCCGACCCGACCTCGCACACTCGGGCAACAGCCTCTTTCGTGGCCCCCGTGGACCTCCACCCCCCGGGATGTGACCCAAAGGCCTGGGCCCCGTCTGCCTGCCCCTCCAGGAGGGAAGCTTCAGGCTGGCTTCCGGCGCTCAGGTCTGGGAGGGCGACCTCTGCCCCTGCACCCTCCCCGGCCCCTCCCACCCCTGAGATAGTCGGGGTGCCAGGGGCCCGTCCTGAGCTGCTGGCTCAGACACAGACCATGCTCTCCCCAGAGCCCACACGCACACCCTTCCACCCCGAACAGGGTGTGAGGGACACAGCCAGAGGACAGGAGTAGACCGCCATGTGAACTGTCCCCTCAGATGATCGGGTCCAGGCATGGCAGGAAGGAGGCCCCAGCGTCCCCAGCACTGTCTGCCATTTCCTGGGTCAGAGAGCAGCCTCCGGGTAGCCTCTCCGGTAGGACCAGAACTTCTCTAAACAAGGACAGAGTTCACGTCACAGTCGGGCCTCCTACCTGCAGCGCCAGGCGGGTTCTCCGCATTCTGGTCCTTTCCCTCCTTGGGGAAGAGGCTCCTCTCCAGGGCGGGGCTTGGACCGCCAGAAGCAGCGGGATGAGCCCTGGAACCCTTCGCACCAAGCATGAGAGTTGCCTTTATGACCCCGTAGGAGGCCCTGCTGTCCTTGGCACTGCCGGGCACCCCGTGCCTCTCCAAGAGGGAGGAGTCCATGCATGGTCACATGAGGGTCCCCACGTCCCCAGGCCCGGCTCTACCTGGGGGCCCCGCCTCTCGCCTCTGCCTCGGTGCCCCAGATCCCACCACCAGCCCTTCTCCCTGTGGTGAAGGCCGGGGGCCCAGGAGCCCATGCTGGAGGGGAAAGGCCAGTTACAGCTTGGTGAGAGGGCCTGATGCCCAGGAATCGGGAGGGAGGGGAGAGCAAGAGAGAGACAGGGGCATGGCTGGGAGGGCCTGCTGGCAGGACTACGCACGCAGAGACGCGAGAGGGAGACGTGTTCCCACCTTTCCGGTCTGAGCGTCCAAGAAACGGAGCAAACACAGAGATTCGGGATGGCCCTGTGTAGCCCAAGTCCGCCTGTTGCGTCCTGGGGCGTCCCCACTATCAGCCCGGCCAGCGTAGTGGCCAACGTTCGATGCAATGCAAGCCACCTCCTCCGGGGACGCGGGTCTTGCTGAGCAAGGAGCAAGCACAGGGCCTGGTGCTTGCTGGACGCTCAGTCCAGACCTGCCCGTGACCCACCTGCCCCTTGAGAGAGTCTGGGGGCGCCCTGTCCAACGCCAGCCCGGGTCACACACAGGGCCTGTTTAAGTGGGATTGCACTGAAATGTGTTTAAAACCCTCAAAAACAAAACAAACAAACAAAAAAAAAAACCAGCCCCAAATTCCAGATGTGGGCAAAGAAGGCATTTGCAAGGATAGCCTGGGGGGCTCAGTCGGTTAAGCATCCGACTTCGGCTCAGGTCATGATCTCGCAGTCCATGGGTTCGAGCCCCACGTCGGGCTCTGTGCAGACAGCTGAGACTGGAGCCCGCTTCCGATTCTGTCTCCCTCTCTCTCTGCCCCTCTCCTGCTCACGTTCTGTCTCTCTCTCTCTCTCTCAAAAAGAAACATTAAAAAAAAAGAAAGAATAGTGTTAGCGGTCCCCCACGTAGTGCGTGGAGCACTGCTGGGCGCCGCGGAGCCCCGGGGCGGCTTGCAGGGGTGAGATCCCTTCCGCTCACGGGTCTACAGGACAACCCTCGTTGGGCTGAGCAGGGATGGGCCCTGGCCCCGTGCTTCAGGAAGGGCGCAGGGGTGCATCTGGAGGCCGGGCTGCCCGCGGCCACGTCTCCTCACGGCCGATCAGCAGGGCACACAGGAAAGCCGAAGACGTCTGCGAATGCATTCCTGAGCAGAGTTGCACGTGGGAAGCGGTGGGGACAGCACTCCATGCAAGGAGCGGAGGTGGGGAGAGGGGAGTGGAGCCTCGCTGAACAAGATCCCCACGGTCAAGGTACCCGGCAGGGCTTTGTGTTGCTGTGGCTTTTGTTTCTGAGTTCTGTCTTGTCCACGTTGGGCGCTCACGTCTCGGTGACGTGTGGGTGGCCACTCCTTGGGTAGCCTCCCAAACCTTTCTGGCGGGGCTGCTTCCGCGGTCTGTGTGCAAGTGCGAGAAAGCCTCTGCTCTGGGAGCCGCCGTGGACAGTCGAGCCCGAACCCCGGTGAGCGGGCAGCACGTTCAGGCAACCTAACGAGAAACAGGGGCGCCTGGGGGGGCTCAGTCCGCCAAGCGTCCGACTCCTGGTTTCGGCTGAGGTCGTGCTCTCACGGTTGTGGGGTTGAGCCCCACATCAGGCTCTGTACCAGTGGCAAGATCCTGCTTGGGTCTCTCTCTCTCTCTCTCTCTCTCTCTCTCTCTCTCTGCCTCTCTCTGTCTCAAAATAAATTAACATTTAAAAAATTAAAAAATGCACCCCTCCCTCAAGGTGGATACAGCCCTGCGCCAGGACATGGGGCCTGGCAAACGGCTCAACCATCTCACGGGTCTGCCCTTGCACAGTGAACAACCTGTTCAGCTGTGTGTGGCGGCCTGTCTGTGTACCACTTCTGTCTCTGGACTAGCAAATAACAGGAAACTCCAACGTAGGTCAGTGGATGCTCCCTGAAAAGCAAGAGAAGACAAACCCCTCACTGCGTTCGCTTCTCGGTAGAGAACAAGCACTGTGTTTTGGGGTGAAGGGGTCATACAAGACAACCAATAGCATATGGTTAAACACATGGTTTTGGTTTTCTTAATGTTTATTTATTTTGAGAGAGAGAACATGAGCAGGGGAGGGACAGAGAGAGAGGGAGAGAGGAAATCTCTTGTCAGCACAGAGCCTGATGTGGGGCTCGAACCCACAAACCTATGTGATCATGACCTGAGCTGAAATCAAGAGTCAGAGCTTGAACCAACTGAGCCACCCAGGCGCCCCGAACACATGGTTTTAAAGGTAGGATTTTCTCCTATGAAGCTAGAGGAGATGAAAATGTAAATTTAGGGGCACCTGGGTGGCTCACATGGTTAAGTGACCGACTTGGGCTCGGGTCGTGATCTCGCGGTTCGTGGGTTCGAGCCCCGTGTCAGGCTCTGTGCTGACGGCTCGGAGCCTGGAGCCTGATTCCGATTCTGTGTCTCCCTCTCTCTCTGCCCCTCCCCCGCTTGTGCTCTGTCTCTCAAAAATAAGTAAATGTAAACATAAAAAAAAAGAAAGAAAATGTACATTTATTTGAGTTAGGCGAGTGTCGCCCAGAACCATCATAAAAGAGGGCTGGGCGTAGGAATAATACTGACGACGTTAGTCTTGAATTTTCATCATCCCGAGGAGACCCCAGGAATAGTGCGACTATCAACATATCCCATCGTGTTGTACGGGGTCCTGGACGGCGGGAGGCCTGTGGTGCCGCTCGGCGGCTTTGAACGCACCCGTTCACCCCGCTCCTTCCTTTCTCAGCAAATGTTCAGACGGGCCCTCTTGCCCTTTCATAAAGACGCAGTAAGTGGTTAGAGCAACAGGGGCGTGGCCTTTCTCGTCCCAGGGACCCCCTGGGCCCCATGTGTGAGCCTCAGTCTGCCTCCTTGCTCTGGGTCTAGGCCCCTGGAGGTTGAAGTGAGAAAGGACGAGAGTGGGGGTGGAAGGGCCAGGGCAGGGGACTGGCTCGCCTCCATCAGGACCGGCGGGCTTTGGAGTCACGTTGTGACGTACATGTCCAGGGTGAGCCAGCAGCTCTGTCCCACACGGCCATTTAGGGACCCAGGCGGATGCGGGCCTCACCGCGCCGTGACATCACGGTCTAACCTGGGTGCCCAGAGCCCTGAAGGCAGAACAGAAAGAATGTGGGGGGACCCAGGCCCGCTTTTAGTGGCCTCGTACCCAAGGGCCCAAGTGGGCCACTTTGCCCCAAGATCATTAGTCAGTGACAATCTGGTGTCCCCAGCCTACCTGCCGGGGAGGCTGGGGAGCACGTGGGTGCACGTGGAATGTTCGGGAGCACCACGTGTCTGCCACAGTGGTGACATCCCCTTCCCGCTGCGGGTGATGGCAGGCCCTGAGCGGACGGAAGCCGGACGACCCAGGACAGTGCCTTCAACGTGCGTTTGCGGCTGGCGTGCCGCCAGGCCCCTGAGAAGGTGCGACAGCAGGTCTCCACCTGACGCTTCTCCCCAAGGGCTCCGACCGGACAACGGCCGCCCGTCCCTCCCTGCCTGAAATAGAATCTCCAACCACAGTCTTCCGGTCGGGGGCCTTGCACCCGGGCGCTCGGCCGTCTGCCATTCTGAGCGTGCCAGCCCCACACTCCTCTGTCCGCTCTGCGGGAACGGGACTCGCTCACACAGGACGGGCAAACGAGGGTCCGGGGTTTGCTCTGGAGCACCCGGCGGGGCCCCCGGGAGGCCAGGCGGTGGCTGTTGTGGAGTCCTCGTCAGCCCCGGGCCCATACGTGCCGAAAGCCACCCAGAGACGACGGACTTGCCCGGATCTGCCGGAGTTCCCAGACGGGCCTGGCTGGTCCCGAAGCCCGGGTCCCTTCCACTTGCTGCTCACAGAGCCGGGGACCCTAGAGGACTGCTTGCGACTTACCTGAACCTGAACAACCCAGAGGGCGGCACACAGGACTTCGTAGTTGGACTCTTAGGATGAAAAAATCGAAGGTAACCTTGGCAAAGAGGAGTGGGAAGCCTGAGTCGTAATCTCCTCCGCTGACGCCTCCTGAGAGCTCCCCGCGGTCCTGGGCTGGTGGTCCAAAGGCCTCCCGCCTGCCCTGCCGGTCACCACCCCCCCCCCAGCCAGCCCCCGCGACGGCTTCTGTCTCCCCCTCTCTCCCGGTTTCACACGAGGAAGTCAAGGCACGGAGGGCGAGGGGGAGCATCACCATGTAGCTGCCTTGTGCCCTGCATCTGGCCAAGCGGATGACGAAGGCCATTCTCATGAGTTGTGTCATGGGAGGGACAGTGTCTCACTGGGTCACACGGATGCGGGCTGGCCAGGCCCCAACCCAAGTCGGGGCTCGTGTCACCGGTGCCACAGACCAGCAGAGGAAGCCGGAGGGCTGCGTCACGCCGAGAACAAAAGCACGCTCACCCTCCGGGAGGGTCTTACCTCCGGGGTCCTCACCGCTAAGTGCTGGTAAGAGCAGGGTCCAGGGCACAAGGCGTGATGTCACAAGAGTTTAGGACCATCTACGTCGAATGCCACGTCCTGGCTGTACCGGCTGCGTCCACGTCTGTGCACAAACCTGTGACTGTGGCCTTATTTGGAAACAGACCCTCTCCAGATGCAGTCGAGGGAAGGGTGGGCCCTAAGTTCTCTGTGACCCGTGTCTCAGAAGGGGGAGAGATTTGGACACAGAGGCACGCAGCAGCGGGCCGTGAAGACAGAGGTGGGACGGGAGGCCGGAGGAGGTCTGGGACCGCTCTGCCCTCGGAGCCCCGGGAGGAGCCCACCTGACCTGCTGGTGCCTTGGTGTCTGACTTCCGGGCTCCAGAGCTGAGACGACAACTTCCTGCTGTTTGAAGCCCCCAGCGCGTGGCTCTCTGCTATGGTGGCCTTGGGAAACTGAGCCACGGGCGCATACTAGGAGCCCCGTCAGGGTTGGCTGGTGTTCCTATTTAAGGCCGAAGGGATATAACAGACTGAACGTCTGGGAAGCAGGGCCACTGGGGCAAGAAACACAAAGGAAGTTCTAGACTCTGTCTTCTAAGGCGGCCACTAGCTAAGGGACACAACAGAGAGGGAAGGAGAGACCTGGCCGGAGAAAGAAGAGAGCATCCCGGGACATTCCTGTTCTGGAGTCTCTGGCCTCGGAACAGTGAGCTTCCGCCAGGCCCCCTTCCCCTGGTGGTGAGAGCTGGGACCCACGGGCTGTTTACAGTAATTACAGTGCACGCGAGGGAAACTGGGGGGGGGGGGGGGATTGTGTCCGAGGACATGCCCAAGTCCTGGAAACCGGGGCGTTCCGGGGGCGGGGGCTATGGGTCAGCGGGATCCCGACAGCCAAGGCGGGTCTTTGGAATGCAGGGACGCGTTGACGGCTTTAGCGGGAGTCAGGTTTTATGCCTGAGGCAGAGGGAATTCTAACACAGGCTAGAACAGCAAGACAGAAATTGCCTTTTAGATGGCTGCCATCAGCAATATTTAGCAGGTAGTTTCTGCAGGGTAGTTTAACCTTCTGTAACCTTACAGTTGAGTGCTCGCTCCCGCTCCCTCTCCCTCTCTCTCTCTCTCACTCCCACACGCCTCCACGATATTTTACCTTGATGGTCTGCTTTGAGGGGGAGCTCTGCAGACTTAGTCTCTCTCCTTCGGTGCATAACTGCCTGCCTGCCTGCGTATGCATGAAGCCCCCCTTACACGTTCACATCTAGTAGGGACTGAAACTCCGAGGCACAAGCACCCGCAAGCTTCTTGTTAATCAGGGCAACACCGGATGTACAGTTGGAGCTCGGCAAATAATTAATAGTAATGAAAATTGACATCGTAAAAATTAAAGTGAGGGGGCTGATAGGGAGGGATTGGGTTGGTTGTCATACCTCGGGCCTAAAGGGAAACGGATTGCTTTGGAGAATCTTTTAATTAATTTGAGAGTTTCCCTGTTTCTTCTCCACCAAATGAGCTGCGTTCCTTTCTCGGCCGGCAGGATCCTGTGCAGAGAGAGGGAGGCCTGGGGATCAGCCCATCCTGGGAGCGTCCTGAATCCCGCCCCCCCCCCCAACCCAGTGGAGAAAGGTCTAGGTGAGGGGGATGCCCTCCGCAGCCCAAAGAGGGGTTCGTTTTGCAAATTTACTTTCACCACCTATGAATAAGCCAGGCGGTCTGCCCCTCATTCACAGCTAAAATAAAAATGGATCTCTACAGTCTGACCAAGTTCAGCCACTGAGCTGCAGCGTTAACTTGTATTCTAACAAGATTAAAATATATTTGTCCTGGGGATTAGCATACTAAGTCTCCTTTTGCCTTTTTAGCAGTGGCAGGGCACTTTGATCTGCCTTGCGTGGAGAGAGCGCGGCTTGGGCCCAGCCATCCGACTGCCAAGTGTGAAATCGGCCTGGTGTCATCATCATTCTTCCTCTTTTACATCTTCCACCAGTTTAATTATATTTCCGCCACAAAGGTCTGGCGCCTCATTGCATATTCAAGTTAGACCAGGAAGCATTAAAAAAAAAAAAAAAAAAAAAAAAGGTAGGGATGAAATAGCCCCGTAGGGGGGAGGGAGGGGCTGCCCGGCCCCTCGCGCCCCTGGGTTGTGCCCCCTAGACGGGCCTACCTGCGTGCAAACGTGTGCCCCACGCGGGCTGGCTCTGCGCGGCTCCCGGCACAAAGGCCATGGTCACGCCCGCGCTGGGTTCGGGGGCCGTTCGGCTTGTGACTCCAGTGGTTTGTATCGTATTTATCCTCCCGACGCGCCGGTTCTGTCTCCTGAGGGCCGCGAACCCACCAGCGCGCTCCCGCCAAGGCTGAAAAGCTGCCCCTCCCCCTTCCAGGTGAGGAGTCACCAGTGACTCGCCCATCAGTCGGCTGCGAATGAATTCTAGGGCACACCCGGTGCCCAGAGGGAACGTGTCTCGCTGACCTTTGATGGGCCCAGAAGTATCAGGCCCTTTCACTCCCCACCCAGACCCGAGATTCGGGCCCTCCGGCCCTCCGCAGATTCCCCCGAACTGCCCCGGGAGAGGCCAGCCTGCTGGCAGAACAGGCCTGGAGAGGAGATCGCAGCGGGGGACCTCTTAAACGACCTCGCCTCCCAAGCCACCGCCACCGGAGCCGCCTTCGGGTGGCTTAGGGGTGGGGGAGGGGAGGGAGGGGGAGGAAGGGGAGACGGTGACAGCCAGCCCTGGTCCCGCCGGCCCCACACGGGCCACCCCTCCCAGAGCATTAGTGTTTGGGAGAGGAAGTGAGCCAACTGCAGGGGTGGCTGGGGTCTGACCTTCACCTCAGCCCCCAGCCCCGGGCTCCGGGCTCCATTCACTCCCAGCCGGTCATTCTCGGTTTGGGGGGGGGGTTCTACGTGAGGGACGTTGGGTGTTATTTCCACAAACAAGCTGGACAGAATAGAAATGCAGACGGACTTCCTTAGCATTTGAGAGCAGGTCAGCGCTGGGAAACGCTCGGCTCCGACCGGCCCTTTGTCTGAGCTTTGCCAGGGCTTTCCACTTTCTTGGGGGGACGTGGCGCAGGTGGTGGGACTGGAGGTGGGTTGAGCTGACAGTCACTTTTGCCATGTGGGGAAAACGGGGAGCCCTGAGAGGTCTTTTACAAGGTCCAGATTTATGACCATTTTCGTTTCGAATCAACACTCTTGTCAAAACGAGAGGTTAACAACACATTGCTTCTCAAATTGAATGATATAATTATAAAATTATCCCCACATAATTAACTCAGGATTATGTTTCATTCTGGTTAGCATGTAATCAAAGCCTGTTATGCTTTTAGCTATAGGAACAGCAATTAATTTAAAGGGGTTACTTTAGACCAAATAGCTCATCAGGCCATCAGGACGCCCACTCATTCTTGGAGGAAGAGCCACGGGGAGGGGGGGCACGGGGGGCGCGGGCGGGGGCACAGGGAGGCTCCTGACCACAGGCTGGGCCCCACGTGCGTGCGTGCGAGGTGCAGCCTGACTTCTGGCCTCCCTCACTGTCCAGCGGGGTGCCTGCGTCCTGTGCACGGAGTCAAGTCCGAGTCAGGGTGATGGGACTATGCTGCTGAACGCAGTGACTACGGGATCGGAACGGAGAGCCGCGTGGCGTGTGAAGTCACCGGGCTTCTATGGAAACCGGAGCATCTTCCCTACTTTGCGGTCAAGAAACATGTGGGGGTAAATCCTGATGGGAAGGGGTGTGCCTGCGTCCCAGCCGGGCGGGAACAAAGCACACACAGCAGTGCTCCAGAGAAGGGGGTAGTGTTTCTGGGGAGTGCAGACCAGCATCCTGAATTTCCTCTGTCGTTCTCAGCTCCTCTCGGGGTTCCTCTTTGTATAGCCGTGTGAACACTGTCTGTCCTAGTCGTGACCTCCTCCTTTTTTCCTTTCCCCCGAACAACTAAAGCGAGGCCGCGTTGGGTGGTAGCAGCCAGGAAGGCGAGGCGCTCTACCAACAACGGGCACTGAGCTGTGGAGGGCACAGCCCGAGCCCAGCGCCAGAGTCACTGCCCCGTGATGAGTCACCCTCTCGCTCACCCTGCCCCGTTCCGTGCCAAGGGCTTTTATGCTCATTTTCCCTCATGGGAAACCCTATGGGGAAGCCCATTAGATAGATTTTCTTTCTATTGAAGAGATGAATGGATGGGCTGGGGTTGGGGGGGGGAAGCAGTTGGGAAAATTCCCTTCACTGTAGGGCACTTCTTTCAGTGCTGAGTGATATTATGCCTTCGCAAGAAAAAAAAATATAAACAAACCCGTGCACCCTGGACTGCCTGAGCCGAGGTGTGCAAGCACAGACCTGGGGCACCTGACGGCCAGCCGGGCCTGCTGCCCTGTACACGTTCTCCTCTCCCCCAACCAGCAGGTGTTTGGAAGCCAGCATAGTCATCACTCATTCGAGGGGCTGAGGTCTCCTATCTTTGATCCAGATGTTGGAGCATCAGAAGATACAATCTGAGACTCGTGGGTCATGACAGAAGCATTTCAGCGGGGGCACCTTACCGGCAGCGGTAGAGAAAGGGTGCTGGCCCTGGCAGGAGTCGGATGCTGCCAAGGGCACCGGGATTCTGCCGTGTCGCCTACTGCCTGAACCCAAAGAAATGCCAGCTTCTGGGGGGGGGGGGGCACATCAGTTGATGGAGAGTAAAGCTGCCAAAAACCTGAGGACCTAAAGTTTTGGCCTAAAGGGGAAAAGTCCGAGGCAGCGGCCCCCCGGGCCACCAAATGACGCCAGAGGGCAGGGGCCTGGGGTCCCCGCGAGGTTGGAGGGAAGCGGCCGGTCTGCGCTGGGAGGGGCCGCAGACACAGAAACAGGGCAGCGACTGCTCGCCGCGCTTGGCAGCTGGAGCCTGTGATTAACCATCCAAGGAGGAGAGAAAAGCGGAGGGAAGAAAGGGCAGTTAGCGGAGGGGGTAGAGGTTGGGGGAAGGAGGAGGCGTTGGAGCTGACAGTCCCCTTCCAGACAAAGGACTTGGCGGGAGGAGAGAACCCCGAAGGCGCGGCTGAAAGGCGCTGGGCGGCCCCTTCCGCAGGCAGCGCGCGCTCGGACCGCGCGGCCAAGACAGATGGGGATGAGCGGCGGCCCGCCCCGACTCTTCCAGACGCTCCGTGCACGCGGTGATCCCCACCGCTCCTCGCCGCACGGAGCACCCCCGGCCGCGCCAGGGTCCCTCCGCGCAGAAGGCGCCCCGCAGGCCCGGGCAGCGGCGCAACGCACTAGGCCCTAGGCCCTCCTGCCCTGCCCTGCCGGGTCTCCGGGGGCCCGGGACGGGGCGGGGGGGGGGGTGGGGGGTAGAGCCTCTCTGGGACGCCTTCCAGGCAGAGGGGGCGAAAAGGCGGCCCGGGAGGCAGATCTGGCTACTCTTTGTTTCTGCTCCGAGCAAAGCGCGGGGCTCAGCCCCGAAAAGGGAGCAGCCAACGGGGGGGAGGGGAGGGAGGTGTCCCGGGCCCCGGACCTAACGTTCCCCTTCCCAGAAAACTTGCCCTGGCGTCCCTCGGGGACACGGGGGGCCTAGGAGCCAGGGGACCCCCTACCTCCTCCCCGAGCTGTTGCGCAGGCCTTGCACGGGCCTGGGGGGCCGGTCGGCAAGGCAGCGAGCTTGGGCCACACCCGTTCCGGAGTCGTTCCGCCCCGCTTCCTCCATCGTGGGGCTCCCCCAACCCCCAAACTGAAGAAGCAGGCGGCACTCTGGGGGCTGAGACCCGGGCTGCTAACAACAGCAATATTAGTAACTCTGTCGCCGTCATCAGCCTCACCAGCCGAAGCCCGCGCGGCGGACCACGCTTGATTAAATCTCATAATTAGGAACCACTTTGATGAATATTATTACATTTCGGGCGATTTCAAGAATGGCCTTTATTTTCCGTGGGTGTCTGACATTAACAACGCCATGAGCAGCGGACGCGGGGCTCACGCGGCCAGGTTCACGGACCTGCGTGCGCCCAGGGGCTCCCGCCGCCCGCACCCGCACGCGCGCGCCAGGCTGGGCCCGCGAGGGGTCGCCCCCACCCGCGTCCTGCCAGCCCGCGGGGTCCGGGGGACGCGACGCTCCGTCCCGCCGCACGCCGCCCGGCCCAGGCCTGCAGAAAGCCTCGCGCTCCGCCCGCCTGGGCCGGAGACGCGCGGAAAGGGGGGGGGGGGGTCCCGGCCCGGGGGGAGAGGGTGGTGGTGCCGTGCGAGCGCGGAGCGGGTGTCGGGGTGCGGGCGTGGCGCCGCGACACAGCTCCAGGTCGCCAGTCTCCATTAGCCTCCCAGGGCGCCGCGCCTCCTCCCGGCAGGCTGCGGGTTTCGGCCGAGCCGGGATGGGGGCGGGGGACACCTGGGGAGCTGCCGGGGCGGGCCGTGACCGCGGAGGTCGGACGTTACTCCTGCGGACGCAGGACGGCTCGTAGCGGAGCAAGAGCCCGCAAACCCGCGGCCGGCGAGCGCCTGTGCGCGTCCAGGGTCGGCCGTCGGTGGTGAGCGCCCTGCGCCCCGCACACCTGCGCCGCGCGGTCCAGACGCCCCCGCCCGCCCCACCTTTGCCCTCAAGGAAAAAGACAAAACCCACAGTCGGAGTCCTCCTGGAGATAAGACGGGCGACAGCCGCGTGGCTCCGTCCCGGTCTGCCCCGAAGAAAGCACGTGGCGGGTCCACCCTGCGTGACGCTCAGGCCCGTGCAGACCCTCGGATTCTGACTCGGGCCCCAGGGTCCGACCCTATTCATCCGACTTTGGCAGCGGGAGGAGGAAGGCCCTCTGGGCCCCAGGGAGCCCTCTAGGCCCCTCGGTCGGGCACCCCTCGCGGGAGCCTCTGCTCGGGCAGGGCTGGGGGGGGGGGGGGGGGGGGCAGGCAGCGATCCCCCCCCCCCGCGGGGCCCCCCCCCCCCGGGCCCCTGCCTGGACTCTGCCGGGCGACGGAGGGCTGTGGGCACAGCCAGGCCTGGGGGGTGGCTGTCGATTGGCTGGAAGGAGCAAGGACTTCCCTTATAAACGGGCGTTCCTCCGGAGAACGTTTAAGGAACCGGCCTCCCGGAGGGGCGACGGTCTGGCAGCGGTCCAGCTCCATCAACTCCTGGGGCTTCGGTCCCGGTCCAGATGCAAGGCACGCTGGGCCCGGAGTCCCGCAGGCTCTGGGTCCATAGAGGAGCACTGCCTCGCCTGCAGGCCTGGCTCTGGTCTCCACTTGCCACTGAGAGAGGGCTGGCTGGTGCAACAGTGGCTCTCCGCGAGTCTCGAACTTAGATTGCATGTTGAATTTTTTTTTAAAAAGTAATAAATATAGGAGCAAAACCAGAATCTCAGCATTTCGAGGGTCTGGGGTTCATCCGGTCCAATCCCCTATCAGAGACAAAAAAGAAAAACTCCTCATGCCACTGCTGGCTTGATGTTTGCTTGCACTCCCCTGAGGACGGGGAACTCATTACCTTACAAAACTATACATTGCCCCTCGACGTTATGATTTGTGAATAAATTAAAAAACAAAAATGATTGCTTAAAGTTGTTGTACCGTCTTTTTATTAAAAAAAGAGAGAAGCCAATCGGGTAACAGAAGTTGTGCCCATGCTTTTTGTTTAGTTTTTAGTCTAAAGAATCCTCAGAACTGTGCAGTGGAGGGGGGAGACACTTGGAATGGCCTGAGTGATGGCGCCCCATTGGCGATGACCCTGGGGCACTCCTGGGACGAGGCAGCTAGGGCTCCAGAGCTTTGTGGTGAGACCCCAGCTCTCTCTCACTCGGCGTGTCTGTGCAAATCCCGGGAGTGGCCGCTCTCCTGCCTGGAGGCCCAGCTTCTGCTTGGGAAGCCAACGTGAACGTAAAACGCCTAACCAGTCTCCTTTGGCAACAGACGGTTCTCGCTAGTCTCTGAGCTTCTTTTACTGGGAGAATCATCTTTTTCAAGCCAGGATAGTCTGGACATAGATCAACCGGGCTCACAGGGAGCGCTCCCCTGCCCGGCTGCCCTGGACGTCAACCCCCGCAAAACACTACCCCAGACAGATACCTCTCTGGTCAGCTTGGGCAAAGCCTGTCCTTCCCCACCCCCCGCCCATCTGTCCTGAGATGTTGTCCATGACCCTTGCTTTGGAGGGGGCAGGAGTAAAAACAACAAAACACAAAAGAGGAGAGCCCTCCCCACGGGCCCAGCGTCTCTGTCCCTTTCGTGGGATTCGCGTTCTGTGGGATTTTCAACAATTATTCAACATAGTCAGAGGACATCGGTGGTTCTGTGCTCACACAGGAGATATTGCAAGTGTCTTCGTTGTTTAAAAAAAGAAATCGTACCTCTGGCTACAAAGACAGCATGTGTACCCCCTGCTCGACGGAGGCCAAGGCCAGGAGTACCTGAGTGATGGGGAGGTTGCCCAGGGCAGTGGGGCTGGACTTAGAAACAGGCTTAGAAAAACTAGTCATTCCACCTTGGACATCCAATGTTTTACAATAAAGCAGTTTTTTTTTTTATTTAATGTAACTTTCAAGAATTAGAACACACAAAAAATGCAAGGGGAATGTTCACAATGCTGATAACCACAGTTGTAAATAGAAACATTCATTTCTCATAAGATTATAAATATTTGATATTGGAACTGTAAAATGCACGTTTTAGAAACGAAAAAAAAAAGAAATAAAAAAATAAAAACCCCAAAACTTTGCTTCCTGCTAAAAAGGCATATCATTTCATTGAAGTTTCCTAAGCAGCAGTTGGTTATTTCACAGAATTTTAAATTACAGCTTTTCTTTTTATAGTTTCCTTTTTAAAAAGGTTTGCACTAGTATGTACAAAATAAAAGTGGTATCGCAGGGAAATAGAGGTTTAAGGCAAAGAGAGAAGTTCACCCTCAGTCCTCAGGGGTCCAGCCGTGGGTCTGCCTCAGCCACGGGCACACCCCCGGGGCCGTCCCGGCTGCACATGGACATTTGGACACGATTCTTTTTCCATACACTAAACAGAAGACAGTGCAGAGTTATATATATATAGATACTGTGTTTGTTTATATATATGTACTTGGTGGGGATATATTGAATATATTTAATTTACACTGTACCACACACCGTCAAAAAATAAAATGTATATTAAAAAAAAAACAAGAAAAGACAAAAAGCGATAAGAAATGATTATTTACACATTTTTCTTCCTTCCTCTAGATCCTGGAGGATTCTGAGTTCCTCTGAAAGCCAAGGTAGCCACATGTTTGGAAACTGGACTCTCACAGGCCCGCTTGTGCACGTGTACACGCAATGCATAGATATGTACACGCGCATATGCACCTTGAAAGAATGCTCTCCGTAGCAGAAGCAGCCACTTAAAAAAAAAAAAAAAAGGAAAGGAAGAAAAAAAAACCAGAAAGGAAGAAAATACCAACTCCCCTCTCGGGAGCCCTGTGCCCACCCAGAGGCAGCAGACCTCTGCCATTTCTGGGGCCCACGTGAGCGAGCGCCTGGCGTGGCTGATGGACCACAGGAGACTCCCTGGGCCTGGAGGGACGAGGGGCCTCTGGCCAGAGGCTGGGCCAGGGGTCCCCGAAGTGGTGCCTGGAGGCGAGAGAGCTGGCTCTGGCAGTGGGCGGCTGGATAGGGGACAGCGACACGACAGAGACTGAAGCATACACGGAGGTGCTGGCCAGGCCTTGGCGAGGAGGAGGAGGGGGAGGGGGA
>NC_064816.1:160256403-160334460 GCF_023721935.1 Panthera uncia | reverse complement strand
CCCCCGCCGAGCCCCGCCGAGCCCCGCGACCCGAGGCGCATGGGTGAGCGGCGGGAGGCGCGGGCCGGGCCGGGCCGGGCTGGGCCGCCCGCGCTCCCTCGCCGTCTGCGCGCCCTCGCCGCCTCGGCCTCGGCGCGGGCTCGGGCGGTTTCCAGGCCACTTAGCGCAACCTGAGACACTTTCACTCTGGATTTTTGTTCTTATTTTTAACAGAGCCCCCTCGAGTGACGTCGCGGGCCGGTCTCCTGGACACGTGCCTCGGGCCAATGGCCGCGGCGCCGCGCGCCCACGTGACGAGCCGGCGGCCGCTGGGTGACGGGGGCCGCCCGCCGCCCCTCCCCCGCCGCCGCCGCCCCTCCCCCCCTTAAAGCGGCCGCGTCCCCGGGCTCCGCGTGCCGGAGCCCCGGCCCCAGCGAGCCCGCGACCGCGCTCCCCGCGCTCGCTCGCGCTTTCCCCGGCCGCCTCTCGGTCCGGGGACCCGAGGAGCCCCCGCCACGGCCCCGCCGGGTCCCCCCCCGCCGGTGTGCCTCCGCGGACGCGCGCTGCGAGACGGCTATTTTTAACATTTCCATATTGTTTACCGTGGGGAAAAAAATCCCACAATTCCTTGCACAAAAATGCATAAATAATATTAAACGAGCCGCCGAGATACAAAGGGACTTTTGTGGTCTCCTTTCCTTGCTGGCGGAGAGGGAAATTGTCACTTACACTTGACTTGGGTAGCCTGGCAGATTCCTGTCTTTAACGCAGAGCTGGCGCGCAGGACCCTCCTCCCGTAGACGCTCATTGTAAGTGTGCATGTGTGTGCGTGTGCGTGAGCAGGGAGGCGCGTGCATACGGTAGGATTCCACCCGGGGACACCGGTCCTCATGAAACATGCATGTAGACCCCGAAGAGCGCGAGAATAGGATTTGGGGCTCCGTGCGGGGAAAGAGGAATAAAGGAGCGTGGCGGGTTATAACCGAAGCCTGTTTCGGAAAGGAGAGCCCGGCCGACGGCTCAGCCAAACCTTAAAACCCGGCCGGAGAGAAAATACCCAGATCAGCCGCCTCCCCCCACCCACCCCCCCCCCCCCCCCCCCCCCCCCCCCCCCCCCAGTTCTCAGACAATCCTTCCTCCTCCCCCACATCTCCGCCCCCACTGAGGGGCTACCAGGCCATTCACCTCATTTTCTTTGTCTTAAAACCTTTTAAACGAGCTCCTTGGGAGAGCAGAGACCATCTAGAAGGAGCGGCAGGGTGGGGGGTCTGTTTGGGTCTCCCCACTTCCTCCGCTGTTTTCTCTATCCCTTTCTAAACTTCCTTTCCAGTTGCTGTCAGAATGTCCAACTTGAACTTCTGTTTCCTCTTCTCTTCCCCCTCCTCCCCGAAGCTCCTTCCTGTTTGCCCTTCTCTCCTCCTTGCCCCCAGCTGCAGACACCCCACCGAACGCGGTTGTTGTTCCCTGGGCTTGCCTGTCGATCACTTAAAATGCATTTTTATGGAAATTTGCAAACTTCAGGAAGCATCCTAAAGGACAGCTCTGAGGGTTCGGGAGCACTGACACAGTAAAAGTACCCTCCGCCTAACGAGGGGTGGGGAGAGGGAGAGGAGGGAGAGCTGGGGCTCTGGCCAGCCCAGGCCGTTTCAGGGTGCAGGCAGCTGAGACCCACTGCGGAGCGGCTCTGGGCCTGGGGCTGCCAGGGGGCACTGCCAGGCTGGGCGAGGTGGGATGGGACCTGGGGGAGCAGCCTTCCCAGGACGGTGACCCCCGGGCCACCTTGAGGATTGAAGGCTTCATCCTAGTCTGGCTCAGCTCTCTTCCGGTTGGTGGCACCTGGGGCCTGTCCTCTCTCTAAACCAGCTCTGTCTACCCGCTGCAGGCTCCAGGGTGCAGTATGGGACAGCGTGGGACAGTGTGGGACAAGGAGCAACAGTTACAAAGGTTCTGCTCCCCAGAATATCAACCCTCGGAGGGGGGGGGGCCTGGATGGGGACAGGCGAAGGTGCTGGCCTGGGTTGCCTGGCCACTAAAGCGTACTGAGGGCTGGTAGGCTCTAGTGGCAGATGGGGAGGCTCCTTGATCTTCTGTAGGACTCAGACAGGGTGGGGAAGGCACTTCTCACTTGGGGTGACCCACATCTCCTCCTCCGTTTTCCTCCCCTTGGAGGGGTGCTTGCCAAATGATCCGGCTGGGCACACACCTGCCAGGGGCCCTCCCTGCGTCTCAAAAACTCAAACCTCCCAGTCTGCCTGCCCCTAGGAAAATGGGGCTGGTAAGGTTTGTGGGAGCACCCTTTCGACACATGCCTATGGTCTTCTGGGAAATTTTCCTGCACCTCTGAGAACCCTAGTCATCACCACCCAGCGAATGTCCAATTACTTCGGGCTCCAGAACTCGCAGGGAGCGGAGGGAAGGCCCAGGGCTGGTTTGCTTCCTGCAAAGGCATCCCACGTTAATTTCCCCACCTGTCCCATGAAAAATCAATTAGGCCGGCTCCGAGAAATATTTTCTAATTTCTTGGGAAACTTGGCCTCCGATTGCCTTAGCACTAAGTGAGCCCCTGGTGCTGGACTTCCGCTGTGTTCTCTCCTGCAACCCAGGCCCAGAGTCATGGCTGCAGCAGGAACTCTGCAAAGCAGCACATTATCTCCAGCCAAACCTAGACTGTTTGTGGGCAGTAACCCGCAGACACGGGTCAATACACGTGGCAATAGTTCCCCAAAAGAGCACCCCTAGAGAGGGAGCAGCATCCAAAGGGCCAGCGGGAAGGCCCAGTGAATCTGGGCCGAAGCTGCACAAGCGGAGGGGATTCTAAATCTTGCAACACAGACATGCGAACAAGCTGTTTCAGGAAGCTTGCAAGACGCGCTTGAGGCCCAGCCCCGGCCTCCCGCGGAATCCGGGACTCTGCCCTGGCCGCGCTTTTGGGGAGTGCGGGGAGTGGGCGTTTGTAAGATTCTCGCGCGGTCCCGGAGATGTCAGCCCTGCCGCCGCTTGGCGGGCCCCGCGGCCCGCGCCCCTGCGCCCGGCGAGCGGCGCTCCCCCTCTCGCCGGACCCTGCCGGCTGCGGCCGCGCTCAAGGTCGGTTTCTCGGTCGCTGCGCGATCGAGCGGACCACCGCCGGACCCGCGTTTCTCCTTAGCATGCAGGGAGGCCGCGGCCCGGGAACCTCGAAGTTGCTACTCTCCCAGGTGCGGGAGAGCCTCAGCAAGCCACCCGCTTTCGGAGAAGCGCCTCTGTCCTTCCCGGGCTAGCTGCACAAAGAGGGACTTGGAAGTGTGTCAAAAGGAAAGACCGCTGTTGGGCACGTGGGTTTATAACAGTGACACTAGCATTGCAAATAAAACCTGCAGGGCTGTGGATGGCAGGGGAGCTCCTGGGGACATTGGGTGCCTGGCAGCAGGTTCAGCCTCCTTTTTTTCTCTTAAAACGAGGCTGGAGGAGGGTGACATTTCCGTGGCAGCTCCGTGGTCCCCTCACTCTCCACACTTGGGTAGGTGGGTGTGGGGACACGCAGGAAGGAAAAAACGGAGGCAGTGAGAGCGGCGTTCTCCCTGAGGGGTCCCTGCCACTCGGCTGGTAGAGACGCCCCACAATTTTAGAGAGTGAAATCTCAACCCCAGCACAATCAAGCTGGGAAGCCCCGCGCCCCTGGCTGGGAGCCCGGCTCCGAGCGGCCTGGCCCTGGGCGCTGGGCCTGGACGGGGAAGTGAGGCCGAGCAGAACCGCCTCCAGCCTGGCCGAGCCACCCGCCCTGGGCCTGGGCGGACAAAGGCCGCACTGAAGGGGCTCGAGTAGCAGGGGAAGGATCCGGTGGGCCAGGAGGGAGGGAGCACGTCTGTGCCCACCTCCAAGGGAAGCAGGGGACTACACACCCAGAGGGGTGACTTGGGGCCCAGGGTCCTGGAGGCTGGGCCTGGGGTCTGGGGCCTCAGCCCGGTGACCCCAGGAAGGAAGGGGTGAAACACCGCAGTGGCCAGCCAGGGGAAGGCCGAAGCCTGTGCGGGAGCTGAGGTGCCTCCACTCCTGGGCTCCAGGCCTCATGCCTCTCCTGTCCCAGGCCGGCAGTGGTCCCCCAGCTCCCCAGAGGTGCCTGAGGTGCTACAGAGAGCCTCCTGGGCGGGTGGGTGCCCAGGCAGGCTCAGCTGAGGAGGGTATTTGGGCAGCAAGTGAGCCTTGCCTGTCTGGGCTCCGGTGGGGGCAGCCGGAGAAGGAGCAGCTTGTGCTTAGGCAAAGCTCCTGGGTGGCAGGGGGCACCATGTGGGTGAGGCACCCCTGGAGACTGCCCTCCTGTCCAGGCCACAGGGAGAGGTCCTCATTGGGCCACTTAGCTCTAGCGCTAGCCTGGGAGAGCTGGGGCAAGTGTGGAGTGTGGGCAGATCTCCGGAGCTGGGAGACTGGCCTGCAGAAACCACCCCTAACCTGGTTTCTCCTGCAAACAGAAGCTTCTAACGGGGGATCTGTAGGCCGGCCGTACTTGTGCTAGTGAACTCACCCCCGAACTCTCTCCTCGGTCTTGGCCCCAAGCTCACCCTCCCTTGACTTTCTCCAGGGCCAGGGGACTCTGGCGAGCTGATTCAGGAAGCAGTCTCTGGGAATCACTTTGCGCCCCGGTGCGGGAGGGGAGGGGCCCTTTCCTGCTCTCTCACCCTGTTTCACTGCCGTTCTTAATCCCAGTCAAACCCAGACCCCTTTGGAGGTTGGGCCCACTTGCTCTCCGGGCGGACCACAGGCTCTGGGGGCTGGCATGGATGTTTTCCCAGAGCAGCCTGTACAGAGTTATGGGCGGGGGTCGCACGGACTGTTCCAGGACCGAACGCCTCTACTGTAAAGAAAATGTCCCCTCAGAGGAAAGTGACGCATTCCAAATAATCCAGAGGAAAATAGGCCAAGTTGGTTTGGCAAAGGCATTTTGAAGAGCGGCGCTTAGAGTTCGAGCTGAGAGCAGGAACAGAGTGAGACGACACAACAAAGGGGAACGGAGTTGGGGAGAGAACGAGCCCCCCTCTCCGATCTTATGATTACTTACGAATAGTGGAAGAACTTTGCGTGTCCAGCCACTGTCTTCCTTTGGGTCTTTGGAAGGAGAACGAGATCTTCGAAAGGAACCTCCCCAAACACCTGCTTCACCTCGCAGAGCACGAGGTTTCTTTTCCTCTCTTTCTTTTCCCTCAAAGACACAGGTAACCGTGGAGAGGCTACCCACGTGTGCCGACTTTACGCTGTGTTTGGAAGTGTGTTTGAGGAGCTACAGGTCTTCAGAACTTTCGACAAGTTCAGGCTCAACTCAAGTCCTTGGACCCAGCCCAGCTCGTGAGACAAACCGCGCCTTCGTCTAGATTTCCTGCACCGTCACTCTCACACGTCCACGACTGAACAGCACCTCACTGGGGGGGGGGGGGCGCTCAGTAGAGTTATGCCCCTGGTTCAGCTGGGGGAGGGAGGATTTTTCAAAAACCTATGTTCAAGGTGATTTCTTTGTCCCTTTAGCAAATAGAACTGGATATTTGGATATAAAAGGGTGAAACTACCTTGTGGTTTAAATCCAAACATTCCCTGTACTTGGTCGAGTTATGGATCAATTTCAGGGACTTCAACAAAGTCGGTCACCTCTTCAGCATGACGATCTAACTGGAGAAGGTTCTCAAGCCAACGGTGTATGGGAGCTGGGTACGTCCCAACCTGGCAAATTCCTGTGCTAAGTACCGAAGGGCACTCGTGGGAAGGGTGGTTGCCCTTGACGGGGACAAAGGCTCCACGCACCAGCCTGGTGAACCTGCAAGGGGGGCCGGGCACCAGGCGGGGGTGCCCAGTGGGTGCCTGCCTTAGCAACTCACTCGGGGAGTGCTCACCGGGGCCCGGCTGCCCTTCCCCGGGCTCTTCAGAAGGCTGTTAGGGCCGGGGACACCCTCAGAACCTCCCTCCACCCTCCTCCTCCCCTCCAGGAAAAAACCCGGGCGCAATGTTTTAGAGCGAGGCCACGCTGCAGAACATTCTTTCTCCTGCGAAACTCTTCCCTCCCCTCAGTTCCTCTAACAAAACTACCCCATCCCTCCGCAGGCAGCCTCTTTGTGTTGTGTTTTACGTTATGGACTTCCAGCGTTTTCTGCGTGTCTCATGTCAGTAATCCCTTAAGACACAACAGCCTCTGCGATGCCGGCAGAGTGCTGGGACTCTATGCCATTTGGAGTATTAGAGCAGGCTCCGAGAGAGAAATGGGATATGAGCGAGGATTTCCCACGTATGTAGCTAATGCCCTTAAATTCCTCGGGATTTACACCTCCCCATGTACCGGGAGCGGGAAACGCGAGCTGTTCTAATTAACCGCCGACGTTAGTTCTCAGTCGGCATCGCCAGGGATGCCTCGGCGGCGCCGCCGCTTCTGGGTTACAGACGTTGGGGGCCCCGGGCACCCGGGGGGGGGCGAGCGGTCCGAGGCGGCCGGCCGGCCGGGCCTAGAGTTGGTGCCAGCGCCAGGCACACGCGCTCGGAGGGCGAAGCGCGGGTTCCCCCCCCCCCGCCCCCCAACAGACGACACACTCTGGGTGACAATTAGGTTTCCTGTCTTATTTGCAGACACGAGTTCAGCGGCTCCTCGTGCCAAGCGGCCGCGGAAAGCTCAGCCTTGAAAACAGAAGGCGAGACCAAGTGGGGATCTGCTGGGAACCTCGCTCGGGTGCATTCCCCGCAGTCGAAGCCCGGAATGGGTTTAGGATCGGGAAGGTCCGCAGAGGGAAGCGTCTCCCCGGGTTGGAGACCGGGCCGAACGCAGGCTCGCAAGCCCTCTGCCCCGGGGCGGGAACCTCCCTTCCGCCGTAAGAACAACTCCCGGAAAACAGAAAATCGAGCGAGCAGGAAAGCAGCGAGGCCGGGCTGGGCCGGGGCGCGAGGAGAGCTCCCTCTCCGGGAGCCAGGGCGCCTCGCCCTCGCAGGCCCCGGGGCGGGGTGGGGGCGGGGGGCCGTGCTCGGGGCGGGGTGCCCCCCCCCAACCCCGGCAGCCCACGGGCGCCCGCCGCGCTCCCGTCTGCTCCGCCGAGCGGGATCGGGGAGTTGCCCGCGCACCCGCAGCGCCCCGGAGGGGCCCGGAGGTGTCTCGGGCGGGCACAGGCCTCTGCGCCCAGGGGCTGCGGTCTCGGCGGCGGCGGCGGCGGGGGTGGGACGCCCCGCGCCGGGTCCTCCCGTCGTGCGCCCGACTGGCGGAGCGGGCACTCGGGGCAGGGGCCGGCCGTGCGCGCGCGGGGGTGGGCGGGGGCGCGGGCCTTTGCTCGCTCGTGTGTGACCCGGGCCCTTCCTTCCAGGGGTGGCTGCCTCGGTCGGGGGCGCGGCTCCTCTACCTCCGCCGGAACTGCCCTCCCCACCTCGCGGCTGCGCGGGGTTGGGTGAGGGGGTCCCTCGCTGAGCTCCGACTGCGAGACCCCCAGGAGGCCCCCGGGCAAGTTTCCTCCGCGGGTGCCCTTCCCCACCCCCACCCCCGAGCATCAGGGTGAGCTGCGAAGCCCGGGCAGGCGGGGTTTTCGGGGCAATTCCTCGTGACTTGCCAGGTGCCCCGCCACGCCCCGAGAGGGAGGGAGGGGGCGCTGTGGCTCCGGCGCCGGCCCTGCCCGGGTGGCAGAGAGGTCTACACTCGCGCCTGAGGCTCAGAGTAGGCCCTTAGGGATGCGCCCCAGCAGGGCTCCTGCCTCCGGGCGAGGAGGGGACCCGGGCCCAGTTGACAGGGTCTCGGCTCGACAGCGGGGGCCGGGGGGTCGAGGACCGGATCCCCGGGGCGGACTTCTCAGCCTCGGGCTTTCCCTTCGAGGTGAAGGCCTCCCCTCCCCCCCCCTCCCCGGTAGGCGGGGAGGCGAGGGCGCGGCAGGAGCAGAGGCGCGGGGCCCCAGGCTCCGGCGCAGCGAGGGCGGCCCCGGGCGCGGATTTGTGAACCAGCCGCCGAGCTCTCCGCAGCTCACAGATCAGAGGGCTGCGATCGCCCCACCGACGTGGTCCAATGAGCCGCTGCAAAGAGCGCTTAGCGACAAAGCAGGCACGGCCCGGACTTGGCGGTTCCGCGCGGCGCGGGGCGGGACCGCGGGGGGCGGGGGGCGCGCGGAGGCCGCGACTTCAAAGCCGCTCGCCGGGCCTCAGTGAAAGGGTGGCGCTCGCAGCGGGGGCGCGGCCTGGAGCTGCGTGTCCCTCACCCCCACCCCCGACCCTCCCGCTTCCTGCCCGCAGCGACCCTGAGATCGCCGCCGCCTCTGACCCACCCCGCGCGCGCCCTTCGCCGACCCCCCGGGGCCTCCGGGCGCGCTCACCTAAACCCTCACCCCGTCCGGTCCGCGCGCGAGCGCGCGGGGCTTCCCCAAGGAGCTGTGTTTTCAAACGCCTCCCCCACTGCTCCTCCCAGCTTGCAATCGAGGCCTGTGGTGGCCTCGCCGGTGTTCCCCGTTGTTGGGGGTGGGGGCGCAGGCACCCCGGGGGCCGGGCCCAGGAGAGCCCCCTCGGGAGGGAGACCCGTCCGCGCGCCCGCCGCCGGGCTCCCCTTCTCCGCAACGCGGGTCTCGCTGAGTCTCCGAGGCGGTCCCGGCCTCTGAAGCGGGCCCCCACCTGCATTTAAGTGAGGGAGCGGCCGAGAAGCGGGAAGGGAGGCAGGGGGGCGGGGGGGGGCACTTGCTTGGAGGGAAGGAGAGCGAGGTCAGAGGTTAGAAAGGATTACGGCTCGGCGACCCCTCTCATCCTCAGTGGCCCCGGGAGGGGATCACTGAAGCAGAGGGTCCGGACATGTTTTTAAAAAGCCCAGTTGCGGCGGGGGGGTGGGCAGTGTTGGTCCAGGAAAGAGCAGGAGAAGTCTAGAAGTCTTCGTTACTTCCTCTTCTCCAGGAGCCCGGCAGAAGAGGCCAAGGCCGCCGCAAGCTCGCTGTGCCTGCAAACATACCCTGTGTCTCAGGGCGGCCGCATCAACCATTTCTGGACACCGATGACGACGGTGCCCATTGCCATCTACGCCTCTGATGATTCTCTGTCCCTCGGTGACCAGGGCACCCCCGGAGAGGCCCAGGTGGCAGCAGCAGCGGGTGGGAAGATGCATTTTCTCCTTGGCCGCCCTGCAGGAGCAGGGCCTCGGATTCCTGGGCCAGACTCCCAGACTCCCCAAGCCGGGCCTCGGCCTCCCCGCTCCCTCCCATCTGCTGGGAAAGCCCTTCTGGCTTTTTCCCTTCCCCAGATTCCCGAGGATAAATCCCGCCCCCCCCCCAAGGGGGACGAGCCGCCCCCAGCCACAAGAGGGGCTCTGACATTTTCCGGGAGCTGTGGCAGTCAGGAGTACAAAGAAAACCTGAGTCAGGTATGTCCTTCTCCACCTGGGTCCCCTCTAGCACCCGGCTGCCTGTGATTACCCCCACCCCCCTTTTCCCAGCAGCTCGGAAGAGATGTGCCTTACTCGGCACCTTCGCTGCGTGGTGAACAATCCAGATTTCTCTCCGCCTCTGAGCGCGAGACTCCTGCTTTGACTGCCTCCTGGCCGCCTCCACTCTGAAGTCTGCCTTCCTTGTTCCCCAGTCTGCTCCTTCTAGGTTTCCCCCAAACACCCAGTTTCTCTGTCGAAGCCCCCAGGCCACCCTCGCTAGGCCCTGATTACCCCTCTTCTCTGTCTCCCTCTCCCTCTGCTGCCGTCTCTTGCCCCACCGGGATGGCTGCGGTATCCCTCCGAATAGCTTCCTACCCCTGCAGGTCCCTGCAGTCTGAGTAAGCCTGAGTGAGTGCAGGTCAGACACCCTCAGGTCCTTCGTCTACACAGGCGGTTTCCAAGAATGCGGAGAATGAGAGGCAACCCTGTAAGCGTCCTTCAGGACCCTGCGTGACACGAGATGCCACTGGCCTCCCTCTGCAGGCCCAGGCACTCCCCCTCTCCATGCAAGCCACCCCCACCTCAGGGGGTTCTGTCCCCGATGTCTGGAACATCCTTCCTGCGGATCCTTGGATACAGACAGCCGGCACGAGGCCATGCTGTCTAAAACCGTGCCTGACCCAGGCGTGCGTTCTTCATGGCACTTTTGGCTTCCTGAGGTTGTGTCAGTGTGGGTGCAGTTGGGCTGTGCTGGGACACGCACGTGGGGCGGGCGGGGCCCTGTCCCTTGTGGCTTCAAGCCCCGTCCTACAAGAGGAGCTAGAACACGGCTACACCCAGCCAGCGCCCTCCAGCTTTGGTCTCCGAGCCCCTTAGTAGTCTTAAAAATTATTGAGGGTCCCAAAGACCTGTCTTCTATTTTATGTTTATTTCTTGTTTTTGAGAGTGGTGGGGCAGAGAGAGAGACAGAGAGAGAGAATCCCAAGCAGGCTCCGTACTCAGTGCAGACCTGGGCTGGGCTGGAATCAAGACTCTGATGTTTAACCAACTGAGCCACCCGGGTGCCCCCCCCCCCACCAAAGACCTTTCTTTATTTGGATTATACCTGCTGATATTTAGTTTAGTTTTAGTTTTTAATGTTTATTCATTTTGAGACACAGTGAGGGAGGGAGGGGCAGAGAGAGGGAGACACAGAATCCGAAACAGGCTCCAGGCTCTGAGCTGTCAGCACAGAGCCCGACGCGGGGCTCGAACTCACGAACTGCGAGATCATGACCTGAGCCAAAGCCGGACGCTCAACCGACTGAGCCACCCAGGCACCCCTGAAGTCGGATGTTTAAAGGACTCAGCCACCAAAGCGCCCCGCTACTGATATTTATTATATTAGAAATTAAGACGAACGTTGTAAACATATTTGTTGATTCACTTACAATGACAATAAAAACCCTCCTCATGTTTTCTTAACTAATATGTTTCAATGAACGTTTACTGTATCCCCTCAAACAAAACAAAATTAGAAGAGTAGCGTTTTATACGTTTACGCTTTATCGTCTGGCTTCAGAGAAGATTGCTGGCTCCTCATCTCTGCTGTGCAAGCCTTTACTTTGGTCCAGGTATATGAAGAAAACCCCACCTTCCACGGGGAGTTGGAAGAGGAAGGAGTGTTTTGTTAGGTTTTTTTTTGGTCAGATAATTGTGGACCGTCTTCCCCATAATACTACACAAAATTCAACAAGTGGTAGTTACGGGAAGGTTAGTTGCACCATGGGACCAGAAACCACATCCACGAACATTTCCTACTCTCCCGAACCCCCTTGAATTTGAAAGGACCTTGGAGCCATGAAAGATTTTGCACCGCCATTCACGGGTCAGCTCTTCCAGACACGGATGCTTTCGTCACCCAGGACCACACGGTCACATGCGTTATTGTCACCGTCGAATTCATCAGAAACGGCTTGAAATACTGCGAGGTGGTCTGGCTCGGGGTATTGGATACAGGGTTTCTAAAATTTTGTTTTTCACTTGGAAACTCCAATTTGATTCTTGGCAACAGCTCTGGTTTTCCTGGACATGCCAGCCTCGGTTCTTTTATTCTTGCGAAAACGTCGGTCAGATACCCAAGTCCGGATAACCGTGGTTTGTCCGGCAGCCGTCGTTTTGTGCGGAATGGAGTCCCAGGAACAGAGGCCCGCTTGGCTCGCAGCTCGGCCGGCAAGAGCCTCCCTGCTGGACGTGGCCACTTCTCCACCCAGGACGGTAAAACGATATGTATGTGCCCAAGAGCCGAGGTTTAATAAAACCGCTTTTTTTTTAATGTTTATTTATTTTTGAGAGAGAGAAACAGAACGCGAATGGGGGAGGGGCATAGAGAGGGAGGCACCGAATCCGAAGCAGGCTCCAGACCCTGAGCTGTCAGCACAGGGCCCCACGCGGGGCTCGAACTCATGAACCGAGAGATCAAGACCTGAGCCGAAGTCGGACGCTTAACCAACGGACTGAGCCCCCCAGGGGCCCCTGAACACATTTCTTAATTCACCCTTCACTCTGGAGTGAGCTGGGTGGACTGAGAGAGAGGATATAATGCCTCTTAAAGAGAAATGATTTCTATGACGATCTCCTTGTCCAGAAGTAAAAGTGACATAGGACAGAAATACTGCTTTGTAGGCATTCAAGTGCACAGGGACCCTTCCCGCTCTTAACTAATCAAGCTAACTTTGAACATGAATACCCCCCCGAGGGTCACACTCACATATATATGGCACCCAGGTGCCCCTGTTTGACATTGTTTGCAGGAACTGTCGCACTGTTTTCTGCAGCGGCTGCACCTTGTGCGTCCCCACCCGCATGCGCAGGGTCCCAATGTCTCCACGTCCTCGCCAACGTGCACCATTTTCTGGCGAGAGGGAGAGAGGCGGACCCAGCCTCACGGTTCCTGGAGGCGAGGCCCCAGGAGAGCTGGGTGGCAGGTAGGCTGTGCCTTGGTGCCTCTGCCTCGGTCTAGCTGGCTTTGTTGGGGGGAGGGGTGTGGGAGCACCGGGTGGGGACAGCTTGGGGGATGGGTCTAGAATTGCGCTCCGCAGCCACGACCCAGGGCAGGGACGAGCGGACAGAGAGCAAGAGCTCACTGGGGACTTAGTGGAGCTGAGCCCACAGAAGGGCCAGTGGGCAGAAGGGCGGTGGCCCTCCAGGGGAGGGGGGGGCGGCCTAGTGGTCGGACCCTGTCTCTGGGGAGAGAGTACGGGGCGTGTGAGGGAGAGGCCCCAAGGGCAGGGAGCGTGGTGTCCTGTCCCCGGCCCAGAGCAGCCACGGCAGGTCACGTCTATTGAATGATTGTTGTGTCCTGGGCACCCTTCTGGAACCTTCACGTGGAAGGATCCATCCAAAAGCACAGCATCCCCGTGGGCTCTTGCAGCAGCCAGGGCTCGCCAGCGGCCAACAGGGGACCGGTTTTATAGAACTGGCTCCCGAGACGGTGGGCGAGCACACCTAAAATCCTCCGGGCAGGCTGGCGGGTGGGCGCTCGGGCAGGAGCTGATGCTCGTCTTGAGAAAGGATTCCTTCCTCCTGCTCTGAACACCTCCGTTTCTGCTCTGAAGGCCTGCAGCTGGTTGGACGAGGCCCACCTCATTGCGGAGGGTGATCTCCTTTCCTTCAAGCCAACTGATTGTAGGTAGTAATCACATCCACAAAATACCTCCAGAGCGGCCCCTGTGTGTGTGTGTCCACACTGGGTATTGGGGAAGGGGCTGGAACAGGAGAGGCGGCCTTGACCCGTGGTCTCCAGCGGACGCTTTACGAGATCCGAGATTGCTTCCCAGGGCAGCTCCCCGTCTGGCTGTGGCCTCAGAGGGTCGGGCCGAGGGGACGGGTGGGCTCGGCCCTGGTGCTGGGGTTTCATCTCAGGCTCTTGTCCGCGGGAAAAGCCCTCCTCGTGACGGCCCTCACCGGGAAGCCTCCCGGGGACTGACGAGACGGACGCGTCTGAGCACACACTTTGCTCAATCAGTGTTTGTTTTGAGCAGGGTTTTGAGCTCGCGGGGCCTGGCTTCGGACGCAGGGTCACCTCAACTGGCACAGGTGTTTTTCTGTGCACCCGTGAGGGTTGGCTTTCCACGGGCCTACAGGCGGGAGGATGCTGTGGGCTCGTTTGTAACAACCAGAGCTGTTTGTAATCATAGGAGCTGATGAAGACTGACTTTCCGAGACTTCCCCGGGACCTGTCACACCCTGACCCCTAGGGGCTGGCTGCCAGGGACGTGGTGCGGTGTTCTCAGGGACTCCCTGGGTAAGGTGGCTGGCCAACGGGTGGCCTAACACCTCCCCGTCACCTAGGGGTCATTGAGAAACACCACGGTCCTTTTGGTTTCGTTCAATTTTGTTTTTCACAAACAAGCTAGTAACTCCTCCCGACAGACTTGGTGGGCGTATGAGGGAACACACGCACGCACACGCACCCCACTGTGGCCTGGAAGGTTCCAGACTGGTTGACACAGTCTCTCTCCTCTCCTGTGGTGCTGGTCGTGAGACTGTGGCTGGCCGTGCCACCCAAGACAAAACGAGAAGGTGTCAACGCTCCTATTTAGGGCCGACAGCCTTGGTGCCTCCCCAGGGCAGTCCCCTGCACGCCCAGAGCCTCTGCCCCCTGGGTTCTGTCCCCGAGACCCCAGGCCCCCCCACTTCTGCCACCTTCCTTCGTTCCTGGCTAGGAAGTGAATCCAAACTAAGATCAGGGAGCTTGACAAAGTCACCTCCCCACCTCCCCCCATGTTCAGTTTCACAAGGAAAAGTTAACGGCTTGGTGCAGAGGCTGGGCTGGGGTCACCAGGCTGCTTGGTAGGAAGAGGGGGCAGCTGAGGGCTTGTGACTCTGGGGACCTCGGGAGGGTCCTCTAGCTCTGCCCCCCAACCCACCTCTCCTTGGCTCCCCAGTGCCTGTCATTCAGTCCTAGGAGGACAGAGAGCCCTTGAACTGGGAAAGGTCCCACCCTGGAGGTGGGGGCGGCCACCCATGCCTTCTTCTCCCGGCTTCTCTGCACCGGCCAGGCTTTCCCGAGTTTTCCTTGGGAGGGAGGGGTCTTGAGCGTCCTGAAGCTGCAGGGGCTGGAAGTGAGCCTGCAGTGACCCCTACGGGGAACCAGGGCCTGAGGGCATGGGCGGCTCTCCCGGGGTCCTCAGCTGTGGTTTCCACATGGTAACACGAGTCTTGGGCTCAGCGACCTGAGAATCAGATCAACCTGTGCCAGGGGGTAAATGATGTGCTGTATGCACCTGCTGTGGGAATCCTGAGCCCGTGTGCACGTGGAGGTCCATCCCTGTCCGGTGCGGGCACACCTGCGTACGAAGAGCCGGGGACCGGTGTCAGTGACCCCCACACGCAGGCTCGGTCCTGGGGCCTCACCACGGCCTCTTCCTGGCCCCCTCTCTCGGCTTCCTTCCCAGGACCTCAGGGGGTCACCTCGCAGCCTGGAGGTGGGGACAATGTCCAGCTGCTTGCCGAGGGCAGTGACCTAGCTCAGACACACAGCCGGCCCTCTGGGGAGCACAGGTGGGCGCAGGCACCTGGTGCCGACAGCCCTGCCACCGAGCAGGCCGCCCGCTGCACCCCTAGCGCGCGCCCCCAGCTCGTCCTTGCGGTCTGTTTCCACACTTGGCAAGGAGGTGGCCTTGACCCTGGAGCCGCTGTGTGTTCTGTCCCCAAGGATGGAGCCCACCACAAGATGCTCCAAACGTCTCCTGATTACATTCCGGAATGCGTTTCCACCTGTGATACTGGGAGGGAAGTTCGGTGCCCGCATGTCGGGATTTACTCACTGGGAGGTGGATGCATTTCCTCCCTCTGCTGTTTAAAACAATCACCACAAGCGTGCGGGGGGCTTAAAACAACCCGCACTTATTACCCTGCCGCTCTGGAGGTCAGAGTTCTGAAGCGGGTCTCAGCGGGTTCAAACCAAGGCGGTGGCCTGGAGGCCGCAGGGGAGGGTGCGTTTCCTGGACAAAGTCCGGCTTCCAGCTACACCTGCAGCCCGGCTGGGGCCCCGCCTCCACTCCCGGACCCAGAACCGTAGCCTTGGCTTCTGACGGGTCCTCTTTCTGCCTCTGGCCGTCCTGCTTTCCTGTGATAAAGACCTTCGTGAGTCCGCTGGACCCACCCAGGGGATCCGGGATAATGTCTCCATCTCCAGATCGTAGTCACGTCTGCAGAGTCCCTTCCTTCTGCCGCGTAAGGTCCGGCCACCACAACAGGCCCCAGAGCGGGCCGCATAAATAACCCGGTGGCCCTGGAGGCTGAAAGTGCGAGAACGAGGTGCAGGCAGCTTTGGCGTCTGGTGGGGACCCGCTCCCCGGTCCGCTGATGGCAGCCTCTCTCTGTGCCCCCAGCGGCTGAAGGGGGGAGGGGGCCCTGTGGGGTCTCTCCCATACGGGCACCGAGCCCATCGTGGGGGCTCCACCCTCGTGGGCCAGACACTTCCCGAAGCCCCAGCCCCTGACACCGTCATAGTGAAGATGAGCTTCCAACACGTGAATGTGGGGCTCACAACGTCCCCACCAGGAACACACGCGCAGGCTCCGGGGCCTGGGACGGGGGCATCTCTGCGGGGCCATAATGCTGACGCGGCAGGTCTGCGGGATCAGGCCGGGATGTCCCGAGAGCTGCACACCTCACCCTCTGCTCCCCTGACGTCTGCACCCCGGAGTCCATCCAGGATTCCCCTGTGCGTCTCCGGACGGCGGGCCCAGTTCTCTCTAGCCTGGTGTTTCTCACCTTGCGAGCGAGGCTCACCCGCCAGAATCCTGGCCTCATCGACATCCCCTGAGTCAGAAGCTCCTCCTGGAGTCCAGGGTGTGGCTTGGGAATCCGTGCTTTCAACAAGCCCCTCGGGTCATTGGCACGCACGCTAAGATCTGACCATCTCTTAGACGCGATGAGCCGTTGGTTAACAAACTAGGAACCGGTGAAGCTGGGGCCTCCCCGTGGCCCCCACATCTGGTCCCCCCCAGGCCTCAGTGAGCACAGCCCATTTTCTTGCCCCTCCGCCTGTGTGTTCTGTTTGTCTCCCCCACCAGACCGGGTTCCAGAACTGGAGCCCTGAGGCAGCGCCTGGCGAGGGCTCCGTGAAGGAGCTCCTCGGCTCCCTGGCCGCACCCTGTAATTTTGGGTGGCCGTGGCACCCCCCCTCCCCCCACTGACCCGAAGGGATTCAGGAAACAGAAACTGGTTACGATTTGTATTCAGAGCCTTCCCAAGGTTGGGATTCGAAGTTAAAAACCTGCTCGGTTCTTTTTTTTTTTTTTTTTTTCCAGCTGCACTTACAGATATTAAATGTTCTGCACATAAGCCCTTCGAATCTGCCTCCTGGGGGACAGGGGGTGCAGCGAATCGGGCACTGGGCTGGGGACGGGAGGGGGTGCCGGTTCCGACCATCATTAAGTCGCTGAGCCGCTCGGGGCGAATCTCCACACCTCTGTGGGCTTCCAAGATGAAGGTTTGGGAAGAGTCCCCTCTGCCACTGCGATCTATGTGGGATTTCTCCTTCCACAGGTGGCCAGGCGAGGGGATAGTTTCTAGGCTAATTGAGCATTGCCCCCAATTCCACCCTAAAAAAAAAAAAAAGAAAGAAAGAAAGAAAGAAAGAAAGAAAGAGGCTCTTGATTATTCACGTATGAGAACACGGCTTTAAATAGCACCTCAATCTGCTTCCTTACCCACCGAGCCAGGGTCTCTGCGGGGAAGCAGTTGCCCACGGGAACCTTCTCCAGTCTCCATCCGAGAGGAGTGTGCCAGGTGGGAGCCGCCTCCCCCACCAGGGAGGGGACCTGCTTTCGTCTCATCTCCGCGTGCCGGTGATTCTCATGCTATGACAATTAAAAAGATGGAGGAAAACCATTTGCATTTTTCCTGGGTGTTAATGACCTTCCAAGCCAGCGTTCAATTGTCGAGTTTAAAACAGTGGAGCGCAGACTGCATGAATAATTCAGCCGACCCTGAGCTCTCCACGCACAGGGTAAAACCTCATTTGTGACCTACTTCCTAAAGTTGAAGCCGCTCATGTAATCTCTACGCACACACTCGGCTTCCGTTTCTTGAGGTGTGCGTTATTTTACTCAGAGATAGCACATCCTAAGTAAACTTGCTGTCAAGGTGTGAGGACTTAAATCAATGACACAGAGACCTAATTTATTTTACATCACCTGGAGCCGTAAATTTAATTAATTCTCCGTCTTGGGCACGGATGCACCTAGTGGCTCCCCGGGATCTGGCTCCGGTCGGCTTTGTAAACACACAGACCAAAAAGGAGGCACAGAGGGGCTCGGGCGCTCATGGTGGCCTCAGGGAGTCGAGGGCCCTGGGGGTCGTGGGCCGGGGCCGGGGCCCCTGCCGGACTGTGGGCTGTCGGAGCCCAGAGGGTCCTAGGGTGACGGTGCCGAGCAGGTGAGCCCGTGGCTCCCGTCGGGCACTGCACGTTTTCCCCGGAGCCTCCGATCTGCAGACGGAGGCTAATCCTCACCCAGCACGTGGCGGGGACGCTTCTGGTCCATCACACAGGCTCTGCTGGGTCCAAGTCACAGACACACAGCCCCAACCCCGAGGCCATTAAAGCCGGATTTCAGGGCCGGGGGTTGGGTGTGCTCACTGCAAAGTGCTCCCTGGGTGTCCGTGATCAATATTACTGTCCTACGGCTGCCCTGCAAACCACAAACTTGGGGGCTTCAAACCACGCAAATGCCTCCCAGTTCTGGACGCCAGGGGTCTGAAATCAAGGTCGTGGCAGTGCCCTGCTTCCTCCGAGACCTGCGAGGAAGGGGGAGGGGGGTCCTTCCTCCCTCTTCCGGCTTCTGGCGGATGCACACGGCCCCTGGTGCTCCTGGGCTGGCAGCTGGCTCCAGCCTTTGCCTTCATCCCTGCAGGGCCGCCTCCCTGCGCGTCTGGCTTCACGTGCTGGCTCTCCTTGGCGCCCCGGGCACGTTGGAGTAGTGCCCCCCGCACTCCGGTCTGACCTCATGTTACCTAACTGCATCCCCGGCGACCCTATTTCCCAATAAGGCCGCAGTCACAGATGCGGGGGTCAGCGCGTTCACACGTCTTCTCGAGGCTTCAGTTCAGCGGGTAGCAGAACTGGGAGGGTTAGAGACTGGGAGGGACTCGTCCACTTAGGTCCTAAGCGAGTATGAGCTTGGAGAGTTTTTCTTTCTTTTTTTTTCTTTTAATTAATTCATTCATTTTTTAAATGTTTGTTTTTGAGAGAGAGAGAGAGCGCGGGAGGGAGAGAGCGAGCAGGGGAGGGGCAGAGAGAGAGAGGGAGACACAGAATCCGAAGCCCGACGCGGGGCTCGAACTCACGGACCGCGAGATCGTGACCTGAGCCGAAGTCGGACGCCCAACTGACTGAGCCACCCAGGCGCCCCAGGGTCCTACATTTATTAGCACTGGGTTTCCCACCCCGAAAGACTGATTATTGAGTGCTCCCAGGCTGGAGTGAGCGAGGGACGGGGAGACTGTGATACGTGCCACTGTCATTCACCTGGGCTTTGGGGGGCACATTTGAAAAACGTCTGACCCACCATAGGGTGCTGGTGAGGGAGGGAGGTGTTTTCTTTATTTTTTTTTAAGTTTATTTATTTGTGGGGGGAGGGGCAGAGAGGGAGAGAGAGAGAGAGAGAGAGAGAGAGAGAGAGAATCCCAATCAGGTTCCGCACCGTCAGCACCGAACCTGACGTGGGGCTCCGTCCCACAAACCGTGAGATCAGGACCTGAGCCAAAATTGAGAGTCAGACACTCAACCGACTGAGCCCCCCAGGCGCCCACGGAGGTGTTTTCAACGAAGATTCATCTTCCTAAGAAAACCCCGTGTGTGTAACTTGTTCACGCCTCTACCGAAATACTCGTTAATACTATAAAGAGGCTACCCTGTTGGGGCCCGGACCTACTGAATCCCCAGATACGCGCCTTGTCGTTTCCCAGAAAGACCGGATCTTTCCGACAGCCCCCTGCCCGCTGAGAGCAAGGCACCTTAAGCAGTCCCTTAACAACATCTCCAGCCTTTCCCGTTTGAACGGTTTGATCAGCTGGGAGTGCGTTTGCCTGCAAGTAACAGGAAACCTAACTCACGGGGACTGAAACCAGCCCTTTCTTCCCTGCAAAGAGGCAGGCAGATGTGGTATAGCTCTGTGTCCTGTGGCTCTCTCGGCCTTTCTGTCATTTTCTGTGCATGATCTCCCGGGCTGCTGTGACAGAGCACCACAAACATCCGTGGCTCACCCCCCGCCCCCCAGCGGGCCACAGGACGCCCAGAGTCAGCTGGGGCTGGGATGCCTGGCTGCCCTACCGCCATATTGGACATGGATGTCCACAGACCTCTGGAGCCCGGAAGCTTCCACCCAAGGCCACATGCCCCCGGGTCAGGCTCTACCTGGAGCTCGGGCCTCGCCCTCAAGCTCACTGCCCTCCCACACTCCCAGGGCCCAGAGGGGCCAGGTTCTCTCGCTCTCCAGAAAGGATATCTCACTGGATCTCCCCACACACGGCAAGACTCAAACTTTCGTTGGATGTTTCTTGCACCCGATGGAAAAAACACCACTCGAGTCCCGATGTGGCTTCAGGTAAGAGCATCATGAGGTGCTGAGGGTCAGACACAGCGGAGGGTGACGGTGACCATATGTTCCGCTGTCCCCAAGCGTCACTGCTGTCCTCGCAACAGGTTCTGAATGACCCCTGCCTGACATCGTCTGTCAGCCCCACCTCCCTTGACGCAGCTTAAATCCGGGCACAGCCCGAAATGACTCCCATTTCGGAAAAGGGGAAACCCGTGTGCTGACAGCCCAAGTAACTTGTTCAGGCTCACGCAGTTAGTGAGTGATGCTGAGTTTATCCCAAGTGGCTTCTGATCCCGGGGCCACGAGGCCACACCGCTGATAACGCCACCAGGCGTGCGGTGACCCAGCGGAGAGAGCGCACGGTAGGGGCACTGACGGTCTGCCAGATGGGTAGACAGTTGTCTTCGCTTTGCGTGCAGGGCAGAGAGTTTCCGAAGCAAGTCGCATGTTGAAGAGACTCCCGCATCGTCTCTCCCCACGCGCACCCACGGGGGACGGTGTGGTCAGGTGCCACGGGCAGCTCCTCGCCTGGTGGGCTCAGTCCCTCATCTGGACCCGGACAGGTGGGAAAGCCCACCATCGGGTCTCGTGACGGGTGGCAAGGCTGTCCAGGCAGCAGACTTGTGACTTCGTAGTTTTTGGCTTAACATCGTTGATGGGATGACATCGTCCCGGACCTGAATGGACCCTGAGGTGGCAGACGGAGCCACGGCCACCGAATGGGACCGTGAGGGTGCGGGAGGTGACTGGATCTGACCTGTGCACTTCACCAACGAGGATACGGGACACAGAGCTGTGACGCGTCTGCTTCTCTCGGACTGTCTCTCGTTCTTCATCTCGTGACCAGAAGATTCCAGGGAAGGTGGGACTAGACCCCAGGAGTTCAGGTCTCTGTCCAAAGGCCCTGCCTCCACCCGGGCTGCACACCCAGCGGGTCAGGCGTGGCCGTCCTGGCGTGGCCGCACACACTGTGGCACCTCCACAAGCTGAGCCACGGCTCGGAAACGCACTTCCCAGGGGGGAGTTTAATGGCGGCTGGCCTGTCCCGCTAGACCTCAACCAAGCCAATGGTCAGGAGGTATCTCAGGGCTTTTCCAGAAGCATGGGCTGAAGAGCGGAGGCCCAGGGCTGTCCCCCTCCTGGGCCACCCAACCCTCCATCCAGGAGGGATTGACGGCTGTGGCTCCCAAGGGGGTGGGCCGGCATCAGCCTCCAGATGACCACCAGAACCTTGACCAAGGATTGACTGCGTCTCACGATCCACAGCCGCCATCACCACCAGGCAGACCGACGCATAGTTGGGCCACAAGAAAGCTCAGAGATTTACATCGTTTCACCCCACGTACCCCAGTCCGGCTTATCAGGCGCAAATAGACTGAAATGGAAGACAGTGTCCTGGAGGTGAGGGGAGCTTGGGGGTGGGGGGCAGCTGGGGCCGCCCTGCACTGGCTGCCCTGCACCGGCCCGTCCCTCACCAGCCCTCGTCTGTGAGCACGGTCCCCCCGGCAGCCAGCCATGGTGGCGCCCTCCCACCCGTCAGCTGCCTTCCAGCTGCTGAGGGCCCCACCCCCGCCCACGGCCTTCCCTTCCTGACACCCAGCACAGGTACAGCCACTGGCCCGCAGGCACTGGGAGCTGGTCCACCCGCCTGGTAACTGACTCCCCTTCTCTGTATGCAGGAGCCCTTGACCAGTGACGGTCCGGGGCGAATGGCGATCCCCTTTGCCGATCCCTGGGGGAGCTGGGCTGAGGCCCCTGGGAGCTCACCCTGCCTGGGTGCCTGGTGGGGGGGGTCACCTGGGGGCTGGGGCCCGGGGTTCGAGCCCCGCGGAACAGCTCGGGCAAGGCTGTGGCGGCTCCGTACCGAGTCCTGAGGCTCAAAGGGGCCAGGCTGATTCAGGGGCCGCCCCTCTGGGGACCTCAGTGTCCATGTGCCAGTGGGGGTGAGGACTCGGGTCCCTCCCAGCCCTTAAATCCTAAGAAGCCATTTTGCAAATCTCTGAATCTCCAGGTACGTCCCTTGCCCCGGCGAGGGTCTCCGGGCGGACCCCAAACCAGACGGCAGGCAACGCAGGCCAGCGCTCCTGGGAGGGGCGGTGTCGCTGCACATTCGTTAACGGCTTCGGTCCCGCGTAGGCTCAGCGACGGGAACAACAGAAGGGCTGACGCCGGCCGCACCTGAGCTGGACGACAATGGCATTTATACAAAACATTTAGGCCTCGTAGCCACTACGAGGGTGAAGAAGTTTACGGGTGAAGAAATTGCAAAGCACTCGAACGTGGTTACACAACCAGGAGGTTTCAACGTGTGAATACTGAGGGGGGCACACAGCAGCTGGGGTGTGGGACTGGGGGGCAGTAGGGGCACCCGGGACGCGTGGGTTCCACCCAAGAGGACAGGTTGCCGGGGCCATTCACAGTAGGGCGAGTTCCTGGTGGGAAGAGAAGACGGCGGGGCCGCCGTGGACACCTCTGGTCGAGGCAGGGACGTCGGAGGCCGGGGACACGTCGTCGCTCACCAGGCCCCCACACACCTGGGTGTTTTCGCTGCGAAATGCCCTCAGCGATGGTTCGGAGAGGCGCACCCAGGAAAGTGAATGGAGACGTCACCGTGGTCAGTGGGCGTGAGGGGCGTCCGCGTGGCCGTGGGCGCCGCTCTGCTCTGCCCACTCGGGCGCAGGGCCCCTTGGCGGACCCTTTAGCGGGGGACCCTGGAGCTGGAACGCGCGCTGCCCGCCCCCGAAGCAGGTGTGAGGCCGTGGGCAGGGGGCGTCCACTTGCACGTCCACGCGGCCCCTACTCGGTGCAGCCCGGCCCGTGGAAGCGGAGTGCCGGCTTTGCGCGGCTCCCCGTAACTAGACGTGCCTCCCGTTCCAAAGATTTCGTCTCTAAGCCCACGCGTGGCCCATTTCCGGGCGGGGCGGCTCCAGTCTCCGCAGCTAATTCTCCCAAACCTCTCCCGTCTCTCCTCCCGGCTTCTCGGCGCTCCCCACGCGCCCGGGAGCCAACGAGAGCGGCTTTGATAAATCTATCAGCTATAACAGCCGGGATTCAGGCCACTTCTCAGATGAGTGGCAAATCTGTCATAAAGTCCTTAGCGCTGAGCCCCGGTGAATTTAAGGGTAAGCCCCGGATACTTATTAAACTGGAGGCCTTACGGAAAAAGGGATCCCTTTTTTTTTTTTTTAATGCAGTAAAATTCCTTTAGAAATATCTCCTGCCCCGGTTTGCTGAGTTCCGCGAGACCCCGCTAAGACACCTGGAGACAGTAAGTCCCACGTCTGGCCTGCGGCTTCTCGCCGCTGTGGGGCTTAACTGATGCCAGCATCCCGGTCTCCCGGAAACGTGCCTCGCACTTTTTGTTGAGTTACTCTGCTCGTTTGGAGCTTGGAGGTTTGCACGTGTGTGCACGCGTGGCTGCATCGTGAACACACGTAGGCACGCGTGTGTGAGCAGAGGGTTGTGCGCGCCGCCGCGGCAGGGGACACGGCTGCCCAGTTTGCGGGCACAGCTCTGCTCTTGCGGGCCCGATGAGCGCTGAAGGTACTGACAGGGGCGCGTCCACGAGGCCATGTGGGGACAGAGACACCGCCCCACTCCACCTGCACACACAGCCCGAGGCTGGCCTCCCTCGGTGGTGGGGGCGGGGCCGGGGCAACGATGCAGGAGGGCTTTACATCTTCGAGCTGGAGCCCTGTCTCAGCTTGGGGTCTGCCTGCGGGGCCCCAGAGCCGGCCGTGGGTGCTGGAGGGGCGGCCACTCATCACACGGCCCGACGGCCTTGCACGCGACCCTCTTCAGTCCTCCCTCTCCTGCCTCCCCCGCCAGGCGTAAAACGAGAGCCGAGGTGATCCGATCGGTGGGTGACTCAGGGTTCTGGAGGGTGAGGGCTTCCTTCTCTTCCGTGGACAGGGGGGCATACGTGGCTCTCCGGGTGACTGAAGTGACACCCCCTTCCCTGTCCACAGGGAAATCCAAACCAAGGTAAGTCAGAGGACTTGGCCGGGCATGCGACTCACCGGCAGAGTTCGGAGAGGAACAAGGGCCCCCCAGCCCCTAGCTGTTTGTCTTTAACACAGTTCACGTTCAACGTAAGGTTCAGAGCAGTTTGCAAACCATGCTGAGGACTAGGAGTCTAGTCCACTTCTGGGGGTGCTGTGGGAGGAGGGGGGCATACGGGCCCCAGTACAGTCCGCTCCGGTGGGCGGAGGGGCCCGGTCACTGTCCATGGTGCCCCAGGCCAGAGGGGACAGAGTCAGCTAAGAACAGAGGATTCACAAAATGGCCTGGTTCCAGCAGAAGACGACCACCCTAGGGACACATGCCCCCATCAGTGAGCAGACGCCCGCGGACGAGACCAAGGTGTTGGCCCCGTTGACGGACGGCGTCCACACTGCATTTGCTGGAATGGGGGCGTGATAACAGGTGGTGGTCACGTTCCTAAAAAACCTTTATCTATTAGAAATGCATACGGTCAGGGCACCTGAGGGGCTCAGTCGGCTAAGCATCCGACTTCAGCTCAGGTCATGATCTCACAGTTTGTGGGTTCGAGCCCACATCGGGCTCTGTGCTGACAGCTCGGAGCCTGGATCCTGCTTCGGATTCTGTGTCTCCTCTCTCTCTGCCCCTCGCCCTGCTTGCGCTCTCCCTCTCTCTCTCAAAAATAAACATTAAAAAAATTTTAAGAAAATTAAAAAAAAAAACCTGCCTTCCAAAAAAAAAAAAAAAAAAAACAACCACTTAGTAAGTATAGGAAGTGGACATTTAGGGGAAAAGTCAAACATTCCACCTCTTTTGTTGACGTTTCTTTCAGACACAAAGTGGGTGGATGTGAGTTGTCTGGGACCACGACACTGTGTTATTTATAAGTAGATTTCCCTGCAGAACTACCGTGTTTTGTCTTCCCATAGAGAAGGACATTTTCTCGTAGCTTCACAGAGAATCTCAAGGTCACGGACCTGAGGGTTATGTAGGTCTAGCCTCAGACGCAGGGACAGACGTCCTTCCCCCGAAGCCCCACGTACCAACTGAGCCTACAAGTGTCTGGTTCCCTCTTCTGCTGCAATGAATCCTCACTCCATGTCCCGGCCTCGTCCAGACGCGACCCCAGGCAGAGGAGGGCTGAGGAGTGACTGGGCCCAGAGGCCGACCAGACCCTGCCCTGCCACGTGGTATCGGCCGCCCGGCTTCCCTCTTTGTTCACGTGCTGTCGTCGGACACTGATTTTGGTTACAGAATCCCCCCAGTGCATAGTTTTTTGAAATCATTTTATGAGAATAAAGACCCAGACACAACATAGAGCCACCCCGTGCTAAACAATGAAATCGACATTTTATCCTTCAAAATGTTTCAGTGTCTTTAGAAACACAGACACTCTAGGTGGGGTGTGGTGGGGGGGGAGAGATGCTATATTTTCATTCATTTCTGAGCGTTTATATCGTTTTAGACTCACCTTCACCCATGGTTGGTTGGTGGGTTATTCTCCAAAAGTAATTAGGCAATTAACTCGGTCTCGGAGTTTCCATTTCGAAGTCAGGCATGGATTAATAACCACGGCTGCCACGAAAAAGAGACGCCGAGAGAATGCTGGTTATTCCTCATCGGAAGCAAGGGACTGGAGCTCTGCAGTGGATTTTTGTCCGTCTGGTTCTCGGCTGTGTTCATCGTGCCGAGGATAGAGGCCCCCAGGAAACATTTGTTGTATGAATGAATGAACAGGCAAACGAGTGTGTGTCAACAAGATGGAGATCTTTAAAAGGTAGATAATGCCGTGTTTGTCCGATCACCCGTTCCGTCAGCGAGGGGAGAAGGTGCATCCCAGCCCCCAGCACGGTGCTGGCCCACAGGGGCCCCACTAGATATCTGCAGAGTGAGCAAACAGCATCACTCCAAGCTGTGATTCTTGGCCTCAACTGGCTCCTAGCCTGGGTGGGCGTCCCCACCATCCCGAACAAGACACCAGGGCCACAGCTGGGGCGCTTTTCTTTTTCTTAAATTGTTTTTGTTCTTCTTCTTTTTTTAATCTTTATTTATTTTTGAGGGAGAGAGAGAGAGAGAGAGAGACGGAGGGTGAGCATGGGAGGAACAGAGAGAGAGGGAGACACAGAATCCGGAGCAGGCTCCAGGCTCTGAGCGGTCAGCACAGAGCCCGACGCGGGGCTCGAACTCACAGACCGCGAGATCATGACCTGAGCCGAAGTCGACGCCCAACTGACTGAGCCACCCAGGCGCCCCAAATTGTTTTTGTTCTTTGATGATTCATTCACTTATCTGTTTTTCATGGGAGCGTAGTTGACCCACGATGTGCCCTGAGTCTCCGGGGTACGACGCAGTGACCGGGCAAGTGTGGACACCGTGCTGTGCTCAACGCAGGTACAGCCTTGTGCTGTCGCCACACAACGGTACCTCAGCACCGTTGGCGAGATTCCCTGCGCTGTCCCTTTCATCCCCGGGGCTCGTTCGGCCGCAACCGGAAGCCTGTCTCTCCCCCTGCCCCCACCCCCTCTGGCCACCACCAGTGTGCACTGGGGCATCTGTCTCTGCTTTGCCCTTGTTTCTGCATTTGTTGTCGTCGTTGTTTTAGATTTCTCTATACAATTGAGATCATGTGGCATTTGCCTTTCTCTGTCTGACTTCCTTCACTTCGCACAACACCCTCTGGGTCCAACCGTGTGGTTGCAACTGGCGAGATCTCGTTCTTTTTTAGGGCTGAGTAATGTCCCACTGGGCACACACCACACTTTATCCATTCGCTTGGGACACTCGGCTCCTGCAGGTGCTGGTGCGGTGATGGGGGGGGGGGCACCTGGGGCTTCTTTCCTACGATGCAGCCCAGAGCAGGTCAGCTCCCGGGCACCCATGTCCCTCTCTCCCTCTGGGCCCTTGTGTCGGGACCACCCGGTGCCCCAAACGCCCCGTCTCACTTTCTCCAAGTTGACTCAGATGTCCCTCCCCTGGTGGCTTTCTGCACATGCGGGCCAGTGGCAGGGGACAGTGAGGGAGCAGCGGGGGCCCCAGTCCTATGGCACGTTCGTGCACAGGGTGGAGCCCACCTCCTCGGAGCCGGCCCTCTCTGCAGACCGGGGATATGTTCCCGGGACAAGGACAACGTAAGGGTGCCAGGAGGACCGAATCCGGCACAGGAGGCCTGGCCGTGTGTTGGCAGCTGCTGGCCCGGGGCACACACTCTGCCCCCCTGTGCCCCAGCCTCCCCCTGGGCCACGTGACGAGCCCTTTCAGGTGCCCACGGAGAGGACGCGCAGAGCGTTCTCAGGCTGTGAGGACCCCAGAGGTGGGAATGCCTCCACGTGCCCTTGTTTGACACCCTATCCTGTGCCAGGGAGCACTCACGTCCGTGCTCTGGCAATGCGGTCACTTGCAGCTTTCCAGAACCTTGTGGGTCCGCTTCTCAGCCGCTCCCATGGCACGGGCTTGACAGGCGAGGAGGGTCCAGAAGGGACAAGTGACTCGGTCAAGCTCCAGAACTTGTTGGTGGTGGCACTGGGCTCGGACCCAAAGCTCGGCCTTCCTCATGTGGGTTCCCTCATGGAACTCGTCTGCAGACGATGGTGACAGGGACGGTGATGATGATGGCGGCTAACCTGTAGGAGCACTTGTATTGCAGCCGTACCCAAGGCCCATCGGGTTTCATTTCTTTCTTTCTTTTTTGTTTTTTAAGTCGGCTCCACACCCGATGTGGGGCTTGAACCCACAACCCTGAGGTCAAGCCTTGCATGCCGCAAAGACTGAGCCAGCCAGGCGCGCCGCACGGGACTTCGTTTCATCCTGACGGCAGCCTGATGAGGTTGACGCTCTTCGTATCACCCCCGTTTCACAGATAGGCAAACTGAGGCTTAGCGGGATCGAGCATCTCCCCGTCACACTGTCCACATGAGGGAGGGCCAGCCCTGGCTGCTCGGTGGCTGTGACAATGCGGCTTAGGAGGGTGGGGCGACGCTGCGGACCCACAGCTGGGTTTTAGGGCACGTGTTGAATGCCGTCCAATACAGGAAGGAGCCCCAAGTACCCCAGCATCTGCAGCCTGCGGTGGGGCAGCACCCAGGGCTCTCCGCGGCAGTGGGCGGGCCCTGACATCCCCCGAGTTTCTGAGAAAGGAGCTGTGGGGAGGCAGGGCCACTGCAGGGCCCGGATGGGGTCATGACACAGCAGAGCGGTGGGGGGCCTGAGGCAGCACCGGCGGGGACAGGGTGCAGGTCAGGCCCCTGGACCGGCTTCAAGCTCAGGACTGGAGAGGCAGAGAGCTCCTGAGGGCTCCTGGCCCGAGACGTGGGGGGGGGGGGGGGGGGGGGGGGGGGGGGGCCTCTGGGTTCTCTGGGATTGGAGGTGTGCCCCCCAAGATGCCCGCGGTCGGATCCCCAGAACCTGTGGATGTGGGACCTTGGGTGTCGGAGGGGACTCTGCAGACGTGATCGGGACCTGGGATAGGGGACTGCCCGGGTCATCCGGGTGGGCCCCGTCTGGCCACAAGGGTCCTTTCCCCGCCACAGCCGGAGGGAGGTGTGAGCTCAGAGAAGGTGGGAGGCGCGCCGTGTCGCTGGCACCCCGGGGGGGAGGAAGGGCCAGTAGCGGAGTGTGGGCACCCCTGGGAGCTGGAAAGGTAAGGACTTGGATCCCCCCCTGCAGCCTCCGCAAGGAACCAGCCCTGTGGACACCCGCCTGTAGCCCGCGGCGGCCTTCCGACCCGCAGAATTGTGAGCCAGTGCGTTTGTGTTGTTTCAAAGCCACCGCGTCTGGTCACCTGTCACGGCAGGAACGGGAAGCTACTACCGTCTGGAACGGGACCTAAAGCCCAGAACTGGTTCCTGCATCTTCCCCCAGGTTGCCGGAGGTCGGGGAAGGTCCGAGGTTACGGAGGCAGGGAGCCAGGTGAGAGGTAACGTAACTTGGAACGGCGACGAGCCGTCCTCGGGAACAGGGCCGCGCAGGGCGGACACGACCGCTCAGGTCCCCCCGGCCCGTGGTTCCAGGAGCCGGCTCGCCCACAGATGCTAAGGGAGCAACTTCCTCTGCACGCGCCTCTGGGACTCACTGCGGGGGTGGGGGTGGGGGCAGGGGAGCCTCCGTGCTCTGTGACTCCTGGCGAGCTGGGTATTCCGTGCGGGCCTCCAGCGTGAGCCCTACCATCCCCGCCTCACGGGGAGGGGGGCCCGAGGGCAGGCCAACTGCAGCCACGGGGTTCCCCGGGGCGTCCGCAGAGCCGGTGAGCGGAGTTTGGATGTCAGAGCCCCGTCTCCGTGTCCAGACGCGGCTGATGAGACACAGGTGAGGGGGGTCTGAAAGCGTGGCCCAAAGAAGCCCGACGAGCCTCAACCCGTTCCGAGATTCGGAGAGATTGGGGGCGCCGGGGACAGGCAGAGCAGGCCAAGCTCAGTGGCTGCGAGTATCCTTCCAACACCCATGTCGCCCCCGCTTTCTCCAAGAGACCAGCTCCCGGGAGCCCCGGCCTACCGGGCCCCGCTGGAGGTCGGGAAATCCTTGTTGGAGGAGGACTGTTCCAGAGACAGGAAACACCCCCACGCACATGCACACGCGCACACACACACACACACGCACACGCTCCCCATCCAGGAACCGTCTCAAACCCTGAGCCGCCAGGACATTTGCCCAGGAGCCACGGCCCCCGGCACCTGCACTCTTAGGAGGCAGATTTCGCACTCGGCTCCTGGTGCCCCGGGTTAGGTGGGGACAGACCCCCAGCGTGGGGCCGGACAGACCTCTGCAGGGTGGCCTGTAACCGCCGCACACCAAGACGCGGGTGTTCCCAGCAGCCCGTAGGCTCTGCCCTTTGCGGTCAGCACCGACCCGGAATAACCCGGGCTCTGAGCACAGACCGTTCCTGGGGGCGCCGTCCTCAAACACAGCGGTCCACCCAGTCCCAGCGGTTTGAGCATAGGGACCGGGGCAAATCCTCCCCCCATCCCAAATAACTTCCTATCGTTGTGCTTCCGGGCCTAGATTTTCACTATTAGATGCTCATTCCTTCGGGTGAGGCTTCCTTTACTCCGAGGAGGTTCACCAGGTCGACAGCATCCACACAAGGTGTTACTAGCTATGGGATCCTGAGGGGAGATAGGTGTAGGCAGGGGGACGCTGGAGTCGGGCGGGAAGAGGCAGGAGGACCCCCGAGAGGAGAGGAGAGTGACCCTGTCCACGTCTAGCCTGACCCACCTCCCAGCCCCCCTGCTGGTGTGCCGGGTGTCCACACTGGGAGCTGAGCGGGATCTCTTCGGGAAAGCGGTACCCGGACAATGTGGCCACAGGTTACCATGGAGACAGTTACACTTAGAAAAATTAAAATCTTTTTTAGTGTTTATTTATTTCTTTTGGGAGAGAGAGAGAGCAGGGGAGGAGCAGAGAGAGGAAGACAGAGAGGGTCCCAAGCAAGCTCCATGCCGTCAGCACAGAGCCTGATGGGGGGGCTCGATCCCATGAACTGTGAGACCACGACCTGAGCCGAGATAAAAAGTCAGACGAGGGGCGCCTGGGTGGCTCAGTCGGTTGAGCGTCCGACTTCGGCTCAGGTCATGATCTCATGGTCCGTGAGTTCGAGCCCCGCGTTGGGCTCTGTGCTGACAGCTCAGAGCCTGGAGCCTGTTTCGGATTCTGTGTCTCCCTCTCTCTCTGACCCTCCCCCGTTCATGCTCTGTCTCTCTCTGTCTCAAAAATAAATAAATGTTAAAAAATTTTTTTTTAAAAAAGTCAGATGCTTAACTGACTGAGCCACCCAGGCAGTCAGCCCCAGCAAAATTGTTTTAAAAAAATGAAGAATTATCCTTGTAGTAAAGAGTGCTTAACATTATATGCTCTGGGTCCAGACTGCTTGGATTTTAGTGCGTTTCTTCCACTTGTGAGCTATGTGACCTCGACTGTCTTCGCCTCTCTGTGCCTCACTCTCCTTGTCTTTCCAACGGGCATGATGAAAGATCCCCCCTCTGGTCTTTTCTTCCATTCGTACAGTTGGGAGCGGGGCAGGCATCCCCGCCTAGAGCTCAGGGCCCACTGAGGTCATGGAGACACCGGTGGTGTCTCAGGACCCATGAATGAGACTTAAGGATGCAGGAAAGGGGGAGGGGACACACGGGGACACAGGGGAAGAGGCCCGCAGAAACGTACAAGCGACTCCTCGCAGGACGCAGCCTGTGAGGGTGCTGTGGGGGGCCGCGCGCTCGCACGCTCACACCGACCCAGCTTCAACCAATTCCTGATCGACCGTGACCCCCGGCCCCCCGCCCTTCCCCGCTATTCCTTGCTCCCGGCGCTCTAGGACTTGGAGGTCTTGGCTGTGGCTCATCCCCCCCAGATAATTCTGAGCCTGTTTTCCCGGCTGCCCCGTGGAGGAAATCACACTGCCGTCTCAGAGCTTCTCTGGGGCGCCCTGGAGAAGTTGGGGGGTGCGGTGTCTCGGCCCCTCCACCAGGGCCCCCCCCCCCACCCCGGGAAGGGTGCTCAGAGGAGATACCGCCCCACCTGCCCACGACACTGCGGGCCCCCCCCTCCCGCCCCGCCCCTCTCCCTCCCTCCCTGCTGCCCGCAGCCTTGGAGCGGCCGCTCGCCTGCCTCCAGCCACAGCCCTGCACCGGGGCTTCTGAAACTGTATGAAGTTATGTGCTTGGGAGGCTGACAGCAGCCTCCGGGCTCGACTTTTGATCCGCCTGAATGCTGACATCTTCAAAACAGAGCGGGTTTGCGATCTCCTGATCCCGCAGCTGTTGGTGGCAGCTCTCCTGCAGGGGTGTGGCGGGGGCGTTTACGCAGGCATGCACGCACAGGAGGAACCAGCACGGGCACTGTCTGTCGGGTCCAGGGCCGCTCTCGGCATGCAGGGGAGGCTTCGGGCGGCCGGCCTCCCCTCCGTCCTCAGCCTCTGCTTCCCTCCGTCTCCCCTGCTCCTGCACCCCACCCCTCCCTCTCTGGGTGCCCCCTCTCCAGGCTTGGGAGGGGGTCGCCTGCCGCAGGGGCTCCTTCAGGACCTGCGTGAACGAGCCTGCAGAGGTGGCCTCCGGGCTGGTGGCGGCTGGAGAGGGCTGTGTCCTTTGAGCCCCCGGCAGGCACTTCAGGGAGGCCGGGGCAGGACTGCTGGGGGAGGCTCTTAGCTGCGGGTGGTGGTGGGAACGAGGCAGAGAGAGGGACGGGGACTGACGGAGGTTGGGAGTCTCACACCAAGGTGTCACAGGGCTGGTTCCTCCTGGGGCCTCTCTCCCCAGCGCGTGGGCGGCCGTCTTCTCCCCAAGTCCTCACCCCATCCTCCCCCCACGCGTCTATGCCCTGATCTCCTCTTCTTATAAGGACACCAGTCGAATTGGATCAAGGCCACCCTGGTGACCTCCTTTTACCTCAATCACCTCCTTAAACATCCCGTCTCCAAATGCCGTCACGTTCTGAGGTCCCGGGGTTAGGGTTCAACGTGCGAATCCGGGGAGATACAATTCAGCCCCTAACACACCCTCCTTCGGCACCTTTCCCAACCCGTAACGTCTGTTAGATTCTGTCCACGGCATCAGGCAAGAGGCAGAGAGGACCAACCCACAGCCTTTCTCTTTCAGGCACTTGTACGCGATTGTGCAGTAACGTGTGCGCCCCGAACGTGGACAGGAAGCACAGGACAGCCGGAACGGTGCCGTCTCTGGTCGCGCCTGTAGACAAGGGGGCAGTTCATTGGACTTCGTGGCTGCGGGAGCAGGAAGTCTGCTCACAAGGAGGGGTGTCTGTCCTGGACCTCGAGGCGAGCAAGTTTTGTGCGGGGGTGGGGGGCGAGGGGGAGAGTGTGCGAGCCCGGGTGCGAGTCCTGAAGATCTTCTGGTGTCCAGGGAGCTGTGGGCAAGGGGGCGGGGAGGGCTCCGAAGGCTGTGGGTGCCAGACCAGGACGGTATTCTCGAGGCCACGGGGCGCACGCGGAGGAATCCGTGACTCAGCTGGCCGCCGTGCCGGGACCCCAGGAGCAGATCTGGAGAGACAGAAGTAAGCCCAAACAGCAGCCCCACCCCCACCCCCCGCCCCAGGTCAGAGAACGTGGCCAGCGTGCAAGCGTCCTGCAGCGACCCCGGCCGGGCCCTGGGGTGCGGGCCGCCGCCCCCACCCAATGGACAGGCCCCGGGCTGAAGCTCCTTTGGCCGGATGGACGGGAGCCTGCGGGCTCGACAAACACAATCCTCACCATCAGTTTAAAAACCGTTCTGTTTTTTGCAGGAGAGAAGTCAGAATCAAGCACGTGGACTTTATTCCGCAGGCGGTGGGAGTGGACGAAGGTCTGTGCACCGGAGCCACGTGAGCGGGGGTCCGATTCCACCCGGGGTTTTGGGAGCCAGACCGGATGCACAAAGAGAATCGGGGGCTGAAAGGCCTGGTCGCCGACCTGTGTTGTTTCTCTTGAATTCAGCTGTTTGCGTCTCTTCAGAGAGCTCTCCCCTTTGGTCTGAACGCTGTGCTTGCGTCCCAGGTGGGTACCTCCCCTCGTCAGAGCTGTCCCCAGGCTGGGGTCCTCGGCTCGCGGACGGGGCCCGCTGGCCCGGCCTCTGCCCCTGGCTCGGGCCGCGCGGATCTGGCTCCCGAACGGTGCCGGCCGGGACGTCGCGCCTTCTCCAGCTGCGGGGAAAGCGGGGCCTGCTGGAGACTTCTGCAGTCGTGCAAAGGATTTCTGAACGCGGGAGGCTACTCCAGGCTGGATTAAAAACCCACTTTCATGCCAGCTGGGTTTCTGGCAGAAGCGCCACAAACTGGCCCCCGGCAGCGTTACTGAGCCGGCGAAGTCAGAGGACTTTCATTTTTTGCAGCTCACGCGGTGGAGCCTCTAGCATTTTACAGATGTTCCCATGTGACTTGCACGTTTGCAAGGGGACGGCGTGGGAAGTCACCTCCAGCGTGATTAGGACCGAACGGCGTTGCAGCGAGCCCCTCCAGCCCCTTCTAGAAGTTTCCACGCAAGTCCAACCGAGTCCTGCGCACCGCCGTACCTCGGCGGGCCGTGTCTATGCTGGTTGTGACGCACGAGGGAGACTCGAGGGAGGCCGGGAGCCGTGGAGGACGCCCAGGGCACAGCAGGAAGGGCAGCAAGACAGGAGGGGGGACCCGCGTGAGGTCTGGGCTGCCGCCGAGGCCCCCGTGGACCGCGTGTCCCTCTGGGTTACAGGGCACACCCCAGACGGACACACTTCGTCGGGCAGACTTCTCTGCTCATGCGCTCACTGATCTCCTTAACGCATGAGGTTACGGTGCACTGGCCGCTGTCCCTCTCGCGGCGACCATTTGAGGCCAGCGCGATCATTAGCCCCCGAGATGAGCCTCTCCCGCCTCAGCCTCTACGGCGGGCCCCCTGGGCTGCTGCTCAGAGGGAAGTGTCAGACATCCGACAGAAGTCGCAAAGACGACTTCTCCCTGGCGCAAAGACGACTGAACGTAGTCAAAGGGAAAGGAGGAAGGACGATGTTTTTCCCTTCTGGAAAACTCCAGGGTCCTCAGATGCCAGTGCGAGGAGCCAAAGTTCTCGAGGGGTGTGCGGGGGTCCGCGGGCAGGTGGGCGAGGCGGGGGCAGAGGCGGGGCCCGGCAGCAGTGGGGGACTCTTGCGGCCACACGGTGAGCTGTCCCGGGGGGACACCCAAGGCTGGGGACACAGCGACCTCGGGGCGGGCTGGGGAGCCGGGCCACACGCGGGGACTCCGCAGTCCTCCGCTCCGGTCCTGGCCCCTGCTCCGCGACGCTCCAGGCGTCCCCTCCTCCTCTAGCCTCAGTGTCTGCCTCTGGGAACCAAGGGGTTGGGCCATCTGCTCCTGAGGGTCCCTGGGGCATCACACTGTGGTCGTGTCCCCTCGGGCGCCTGTGAACCTGTGAACGCGGCCCCGTCCTGCCCTCTGCGAGCCTCCCGGCGTCTCTGGAGACCAGAGGCCCAGCATCAAGGTCGGCAGGGTCGCTTCCTCCTGAGGCTGTGAGGGAACCTGTCTCCTGCTCCTCTCCCGGCTCTGCTGTTGCCAGTGACCTGTGGCTTGACCCGCCCCGTCTCCGCCTCGTCCGCACGCGGCTCCTCCCGTGTGTCTGCGTCCAGACTTCCCTCCTTTTCCCAGGGTGGGGGCCTGTGCGTGACCCACCAGGGTGACTTCGCCTGAACTCAGTCCCTGTACGATGACCCCAGTTTTACTCACAGGGCACGTTCTGGGGTTCCGGCGGGTAGGACCGTAGCGTATTTTTGCGGGACGCGGTTCAACTCCTCCCACTCAGCTTTCTCTGGTTTTAAAGTGTGGAAACCATTATCCGCCTCGTAGGCTTTTGGAGAAAACGAAATGATTCATGCGCATGAGGTCCTTCGCACGGGGGCCTGGCACATGTCAGGTGCTAAATAAACACTACCTGTTAGTGCTGTTGTCTTGTGAGAAGTTTTACGACATCCAGCACCCAACTAACGTGAGGTCAGGGCCAGGCAAGCGGCCGGGATCGGGCCGTGGGGACCAGCACGGCCTGCTTACATCTGGACTCGGGCCGGGCCAGGTGGACCGGCCTTAAACACAGTGAACCCTCAAAGCCCGGGTTCGTTCTCATTTCCGAGGCGGCCGGCGACCCCTCTGGGACGTCCAGGCCCTGAGACCGTTCTCCGCGGGGATGTGTCCGCAGGCTTGCTCGGGGGTGGGGGCAGGGCGCCCGATTGGTACCGTTCGCTGGATTTCATGGTAGAAATGCTCCCACCACGGCTGATCTCCAGGCTGGACACCGAAGGCTCTCAACGCGCAGCTCCAGAGAGAGGCTCGCAGGGGCTCTGGCTGCCCGCTGTATCCGTGGGGTGTATTCCCACCCATGTCTTTCCGGACCGTGACTTCAGGACCCCTGTGCCGTGCGCCAGGGGTCTGCCCTCAACGCCCTCCCGTGTCTTCAGCTTGTGTAAGTAGCTTGAGGGCGTCTGGGTAACCAAGCTGCCCAGGTGATCCTGATCCCCCCCCTTCGCCCCGTCCCCTCCCCCTCAGGTGGGACCGTTCTCGCGGGTACCGAGCTGCTGCGTGACGGTCCACGGGCACGGAGGATGACACCATCCGCGACCGGGTAACACGAGGCCCGGGCGTCTGGAAGTGTGTTCACTAGCCAGACAGGCCAGCTTCCCACTCAGGCAGCACCCCAGCTCTGCTTGGCCGACCGCGGCTAAGCGCTCACACGCGCGTCTCAGGACGCCTGGGTGGCCCCATCGGTTAAGCCCCCGACCCTTGATGTCGGCTCAGGTCACGATCTCAAGGTTCGTGAGTTCCAGCACCGCGTGGGGCTCCACGCTGAGCGTGGGGTCTGCCTGGGATTCTCTCTTCCCCCTCTCTCTCTCTGCCCCTCCGTGGCTTGTGTGCGTGCCCTCTCTCCCAAAATAAATAAACAAACTTAAAAAATAAAAAAGCCCGCAGCTCTCAGGCAGCAAAGTGGGAAGAGCCCAGCTGGGCAGGGGAGCAGCCCCCACGGGGCTGGGCGGCTGGGGCAGGATTGCAGGAGGGAATGGAGAGTCAGGAGCAGCTTTTCTCCATTCTTACGATGCTAGACCTTTTTATTTTTTAATTTTTTTTATTAAAAAAAATTTTTTTAACGTTTATTTATTTTTGAGACAGGGAGAGACAGAGCATGAACAGGGGAGGGTCAAAGAGAGGGAGACACAGAATCTGAAGCAGGCTCCAGGCTCCGAGCTGTCAGCACAGAGCCCGACGCAGGGCTCGAACTCATGGGCCGCGAGATCATGACCTGAGCCGAAGTCAGCCGCTTAACCGACTGAGCCACCCAGGCGCCCCGACGCTAGACCTTTAAAACATATCCCCCAAGCCGGTTTCCACTGTGGAAATGGGCCAGCCACCAGGCAGCCTGCACTGTTTCCACAGACACTACTCCCCGTTTGTAGCGGGAAAACCACCATTACCACACCGGGTTGACATCGCGTCAGCCCCAAGTCTTGCGGCCTGCCGGCCGACTGGCGGTCCTGGCCGAGGCCTCGCTCAGCGCCCTTGGCACCGGGAGACAGGGGAAGGTGGTCCCAGAGGGGGTGCGTGGGGACGCATTCCCTGCGTCATCCCTGGGGTCCTGGGAGGCGCACGTCGAGTCTGGGAAGCAGTGTGGAAGCCTTGTGTGGTTTCAGCGGGCGCCAGCGACGTGGGTTGGACGGATGGCTACATTTGTCCCAGCCCCGGGCGCCACGCCTGTAAGGTAGGTAAGCAACAACTGGCCAGCCCCCCACCCCCCACCCCCCCGGGGCTGCTGTGAGGAGAGTCCCCGGGAAGCCCTGCATCACGGGATGTGCCCTCTTGGTCCAAGGCGCCGTCACCTCTGTCCTGCCTGGCCCGCACCTGCCTTCCGTTCTGCGGTCTCCCTGAGACCTCACCCCAGCTCTGCCCCACACTCCTCTGGCTCACCTCCGTAGCCGCTGTCCCCCAGGCTGTCCTCACCTCCTCCCAGGCAAACATTCCTGGCAGAATTGTCCTCCCAAAGCAAAATGCTGACCATGTCACTTCCCTCATCAGACACCCCTGTGGTGTCCTCCTGCTCGCAGGACAGGGTCCCAGCCCACGGCCACACGTCCAGGAGCCCGCCCTGAGCTCACGCCCCACGAGCCCTCCCGGCGGCTCCGGGAACATACCAGGGAGGCCGTGGTTCTGTGTCTCTGTGACTGCTGTTCCTTCTGGCCAAATGCCCTTCCTGGCATCATCCACCCCTCCAAGCTCCAGCTCGCACCTTCCCACCCCGCCTCGGGCACCGCACCCTCTCCAGCCTCGCGACCTGCTCGTCTTTCCACCTGTGTGATCCGTGAGGCCCTGCGGGGCAGCGCCAGGCACGGTTTGTCTCCGCATTAGCACTGACGCGTAATAGGTGCCCAGTAAACAGGCGGCACCGCGAGCCCAAAGCTGAACCTTGACACAACAGCGACCACATGGGGCAACTGGTCCCAGGACACTTGCCGGGCGAACCCGCTATTTCGTGAGTGCCTGAGCCCCGGTTTGTGGTCTGGCAGTCACAGCATCCCGTTACGTTCGCCCGTATTTTACGGAGACGGCGGTGGAGGCTCTGGGACAGTGAGTTGCCTGACTCGTGGCTAGCAAGTGGCAGGACCGAAACTCACTTTGGTGGACTCCCAAACCCAGACGTGTTCATCTCTCCCGGGCTCATTCGCCTTGACCTCGGCTCTCCTAGAAAATCGTTGCTTCCCTTTATAGAGCAGATTCTCTGGTTCCAAGAAAATGTAAGAATAAAGAAAATAGGAACTCTCACCCGCAGCTCAACGTCCCTGTCCCCGAAGGGTTAGGGGTGGGGGTGCGGTAAGCTGTCGGAGGGTGAGGCCACCGGTCTGTTTCTCCCCCTCGTTCCGCACCCGATAATGTCACTGACGCACGGGTGGTGGGAGAAGTGTCACTTATGATGACGTCTGAGGGCCTTTGGGCAGCCGGGTGACCCACAGTCACGGACGAGGCCGAGGAGGCCAGCAGCACCCGCCCCAGCACGCTCCCGCGCGTTACGACGTGTATTAAAAGCGTAACGGTGTTAAGACGTATATTAAAAGCATGGCCGAGTGGGAGCGCCTCCCGGGAGGGTTTTCATCAATCACGCCGGGCCCCCGGGGCGGCAGGGACCCTCAGCGGCGGCCCCCAGCCTCTGGCTGGCCGGGGAATCACACGGCGCCCCTCGCCGTTTCGTCACCGCCGGCTCCTCAGTGTGCCGTCGTGAAAACATTCAGGAGCGGGGATCATTATTCTCGTGGAGCTACGATCAAATATTGTAAATTCGGAACGGCAGCCAGGAGAACAAAGGGGTTCACGCACGCGGGCTGCGCGGCGTTTGGGGAGAGAGGGGAGCTGGGGTAAGCGTCCGTGTCCTCGGGCGAGGCTGCGGCCCTGCCGCCCTCCTTGTCCACACCGCGGGGGAGCGCTCCTCCGAGCTGCCTTCCTGAGGCGTCAAGTGCTCACACGTCCGACTTACTGGAACCGAAACATTGTGGGCAGGAAATAGCACTTGTGGAGGGTGCCGCTGGGACCCGCGGAACCTCCCCTGCAGGGATGCCCTTCCCAGAGTGTGGGTAGGGAGCCGGGCCATTGTCTCTGGAAAGACCACCGTGGGCGCCCCAACGAGGGTGGGTGCTAGGGCGTCCCCCGCGGCCTGCACCCAGGCCAACAGCCTCGCCCGCCTTGGGGCTCCTCAGCCCCTCCATGGTCTCCCCGTTTCCTCCCCACGGTCCCTGTGGTCCTCGAGGGGCGGACAGTTGATAACAGAGCAGACTCGGTCTTGAGCGGCTGTGTGTGGTGGGCGGGAGGCCAGTGCACCCCCTGACCGCGGGCCGGCTTCCATCGAGGGACGGGAGAAGCGGGCAGCCCTCCCTCCCGGCGGCCAGGACCTCTGCCCCCTGGAAGAGACCACCAGGGGTCCCTTCAGGTCCGTGATCTCGACATCGCCTGGATGGCGTCCAAAGACCAAACGGTGCCTTTCCAGAAGCAAGTCTGGAAAACGCATTTCAAACCCAGTTTGTACAACAGTCGCATTTCCCTCATTGTTTCAGACACAGTCCCCAAGGTCAGGACCGCGGGAGGCGCCAGCTCTCAGGTCGCAGGTGAAACGGGGGAGGGGCGGCCCCTCAGTCCCTCCTGGGTGACTGCGGGGCTTCTCAGCAAAGCAATTAATTTGGTATCTAAGGAAAGTGTGGTCTGTGCTGCTAGGGCGATGGGCCCAGAATGGAGATTCTCAAGAAAGCGTCATTCGTTTAAAATTAAATTTTAAATGATTTTTTTTTCCCCGGCTTTCAAAGCCCGGGGCCGATTCCTAAAGCAACACAGAGCTGTTTTTTTCATACTTCCTATGGAAAACAAACACATTCATTTCACTCTTACTTCTGAGGGGTGGTGGATGGGTTTTTTTTTCTTTTTTACTTTCTACACTTGTTTATTTTTTGCACATGTTCATATTTTTACACGTCTTCCCAATGTTGGGAATGGAAATTCTACAGACCGTACAGAATTGCAAAGGGCCCTGGTTCCTGATTTTGAGAGCCCCGTTCAAAGAAGACGAGCCTCTAAACCCAGTGGTCCACAAGCACCCTGACTCTGGGCTGTTCCGCCCCGTCGTCGGGGGATCTCCTGGCCGTCCGCCCCTTCCCTCCCTCCAGAGGAGCCCTGCCCTCCCTCCTGGCCGCGGGGGCCACGGGGGAAGGTTGCAGCCACCAGCCAGGGGAGCGTCTGGGCCGGGGTCCCCAGGGCTCCCTAGAGCTCAGCCTGTGAGCAGACGTGTCGGTCCTACCCCAAAACACCACGCGTCTCCCACCGCATCACTTTGCCGCCGGGCCCGGCGTGGAAATGAAGCCGCAGACAGACTCGGGGTTTGCACACGACTCTACACACCGCACCCCTCCCGCCCGGGGTTGGAAAGCGCATGACTCCAGGCCGCAGCCTCGCGGGCTTCCCCGGCCTCAGCGGCTGCGTTTTGTCGGCACGACCCGTGACTGTGAAGGAGGATGCTTTATTAAGCCCACGTCCCAGGCCGTGCATATTGAGAGTGGCTCTCCGACATTTTAAACATTTAAAACGCAGCCTTGGGCCCGGCACTCGGGCGAGGTTCTGAGCGCTGGGCGGGGACCGTGAACTCTCAGCCCAGCATAGCGGTCGGCCCGCTACGCTCCCACGCGACGGGGCGGTGGGGGGGGGGGGGTCACACTCATATTTTAATGAAATGGGAAAATACAGGCTTTATACTTTTCATTTTGCAGTATTTTTCAAGAGACACCATACTGTGAGTTTTTATAGTTAACGACTTCCCACTCAAACATACATGACCTGCAATCATCCGCTCACTGTTCTCCAGACCGAAGGTGAATAATGTTAATTTGAATGTCATTGCCATTTAGTCACTTGCCTTGATTAAGACCGCCCCCCCCCCCCCGACCTGCCTTCCCACCGTCCTGGGTGCACGGAGTTGGCGAGAAGTTTGTTGGTGTCCCTGTGTCCCTCGGGCTCCGTACCTCGGCGTCTCTTACGAAGCCGGGTAGCGCTGAGGACCGTGTGCGCCCCACACCTGGGCCCTAAGCTTCCAGCCACGGCGTTTCTGGATTTCCCTTTACTTCGCAGCCAGAACGCAATGAAGGGACCCACCGGAGAGCCTGGGTCTCCCTCGCTTCGTTCAGAGAGCGTATCACTCAGCGGCTGACGTGGGAAGGGGGGGACCGCACAGGTGACGGTCCCGGGACACACGTGGTACCTCCTACTCCACGGCACCCACCCCGGCCGCTGACGAAAGCGCGTGGCCTGGGCCGTTTGGGATCTGGCGGGAGGCCCGGCGCGATTCTGGGTCACGCGCCTCCGCAGGCTGGCCCCACGGCACCCCGCACGACGTGCCTGTGACGGGGGCAATGAGGGCAGTGACGTGCCAAACGGGAAGCGTGAGCGGAGCCCTGTGGGCGGACAGAGGCCCCTCGACACGGGCCAGAGCTCCCGCTGGTTGGTTTTCTCTGAATAAATCACCGCAGGGCTGTTTATGCCGGACCGGGGTGGGGGGGCCCTCCGGGACTCATCTCTATTCGTGAACCGGGGACCAAGGAGTGGTAGGCGCGGGGGCTTCCCCGTCACAGAGCGGGGGCCACCTGGTCCTACGGCCTCTGGGCCGGGTCGTCCCCACCTGCCTGCCCTTCTCCAGCGGCTCTGTGCCGGGAGGAGCTAACTGGGCACAACCCAGCAGCTGCCTTGGCCTTTGGCTTCAGTTGGGTTTGAGCGGTGGGAGGTCAGCAGGAAATCAGAGGTGCGCGTCCCCTGCTCCTTGTCTGTCCCCTCTCCTCTAGCATCAGGTGACCGCCCCTAAGCCACGGGGTGGGGGCTGCTGCCTGCCATCACCGGCCCAGGCGTCCACACCCGTGTCCCCTTCCACGGGCCACCTCTCTCCCCTTGGGGACGCGACTGACGCTCGTTGCAAGCTGACCGTGAACTTCAAGCCGTTCCCAGACAACCCGCTGTGTTCGGGGTGAGGGTCCAGATCCGTCACCGGCCCTCTTCTTGCTTTTCCAAGCGGCCTTCACTGCCCACCAGTCCCTTAGCCCCAAGCCGGAGGAGGCGTCCTCCAGGTGGCCCCACGGGCCAGCCCTGTCTTCTCCGGCCCGCCCCAGCGCTCTTCTGCTGGACTGCCCCCTGGGCCCCCACAGAGCTCCTTTAAGGGCCCGAGTCTCAGCTCACTGGCGTTCCGGCCAGACCCCCCCACCCCGCCCCCTCCCTGATCTCAGACCAGGCAGGTGCTCGTGGAGTCCGCCAGGCTCACACTGGCCTGAAGTCCACACCCTGGAAGCAAGCCCTTGCATGGTGCACACGGCAGCCGAAGTCTCTTGCTTCTGGAGACCCCTCTGCATCAGGGCTGGCTTGTCTACTAAGGAGAAGGGGTGTCTCAGAGGCGCCCACACCAGGCATTACACCTGCACCAGAAGCTGATGTGGCCTAGGGGTGGAGCGCTGGCAGGCTTTGGCCTCCAGAAGCCAGATTTAAATTCCGGCTCCGTGCCTTACTGGCTGGTGACCTCCAACCCATGATCTGCCCTCCTGGGCCTCAGTTTCCCTGCTGTGAAACGGGACAAGAGCTACCCTACAGTGCTGTGGGGGTACCGGCGGCTCCCACCCAGCCCCCTCAGCCCAGCCAGGAGGCAACGTGGCCTCGGGGTCCGGGATGCAGCTCACTGCCAGCCCCCTGCCCCCCCCCCCCCCGAGACCTGGCCAGCCCCTTGGTCTCCAGGTCAGCACCGCCCCTCCCGTGGGAGCAGCTCTTGCAAAGTGGTAAAGTCAATCTATAGCCGGGAAATGTTGGGGGGCTCTGCATAACAGGGGTGATCTCTCCCACCCTGGCCGCTGACCGTGTTTGGCCTCCTCGAGTCCCCAAGATGAGAGCGGCCAAATGTCGGGTTCGGGGAAACCCCTGGGACACCCGTGCTGGGGACCGTGTGAGAGAGGACAGCGCAGGCTGGGAAGGAGGGGCGCAGAGAGCCCGCGTGCAGGTTTCCCAGGGACACCCAGCAGGTGCCCGACAGGGCAGGCCTGGCTGTGTGGAGCGGGGGGGACCGGCACGCGCACATGGAGACGGTCAAGGCCTGGTGTCCTGCAAACCCTGAGAAGGCCCCGCCTCCCCGGAACTCCCGCTGCACCGGCACCGACCACGAGGACACGGCACAGCTACTCACTGGCCCCCAGCCTTCCGTCACTGTGTCCTTAGCGCTGGTGGCGCTCTCCTAACGAGACCGCCACATTTGGGGCAGGACTCGTTAGCCCAAACGCATGCATTGGTGAAATCAGTAAGAGTGGGACAGACAGACTGAGAGCGTAGTCTGGGGTCTCGGGTAACTCACCGGACCACTGAGAACCCCAGTTTCTTCTTTTCGACGCTACGGGGCTGGAGACGAGTCTGCTTTTTCTCTCCTCGAACAGTGGGGGGCACACCCCCCCCCGGTGCCGGGGCACCTGTTGCCCGCTTTGGTGGGAGTGTTGCCCCCCTAGGCCTGGCCGTCCCTTTCTATCTGGTCCTGCCTTACAGAGGCTCCACCCAGCACCTCCTCACCCAGCAGCCCCCCAGCCCCCGGGGCCCCAGCCCCAAGGCCTCTCCAAGGCCACGACCGCACCCCCCGAGGAGAACACACTGCTCTGCAGGGGCCGCGACTGTGAGCAGGGGACTCGGCAGAGAAACCCGAGGACCCCCTCTCTGAGGGAGGAACAGCCTCCTACTCAAATATGAAACATCAAAGGTTTTGAGCGAAGGGGACCTTAAAATAAGCTGAGTTTGTAACACACCCTTTGACGAAGCAGAAAGCTTAAAAGGCTTTGACAGGCTAAAACCCAAATGGTCTGACTCCTGGCCAGTTCTCTTTTCTCTGCGCTGGGATGAAAGGCTTTGTTCTGGTCTAAGCAGCCAGAACCTTCTGCCCCAGGTTTACTTGTGTTGTGAGGGTGTCCTCGAAGGGGGCTCACTTTCACGACAGCAGACGGCTGCCTTTGTGCACTGCCTGGCACTTTTCAAGGGAGCTTCCATTGTCCCCGTTTGGATGGTCCCCGTGGCCCCACAGAGTTGACTTGCAGTGGCTTCCTCGTACAGATGAGAAAGCAGCCTGTGTAGGAGCTGACATCCAGAGAGATGAGTTGCCCCAAGCCTCCCCTACCCAGATGAGGGGCCAGATGCCGCGGGCCTAGTCCCGGGCTCCTTCTGACACGGCGCCCCAAGTTCTGCACGATGCCCCTGTGCTGATGGGGCCGGATGTGCCTTGATCCGCGCAGGACGCCCTCCAGACGACCTACAGCTCACCGTCTCGGGGAGCAGAGGACGCGTAGAGGTGTTCACAGAGGGGCGAGCTGGGTGGTCTGCCCAAGGACGGAGGCTTGGCCCCTCCTCCCCAGTGGCCGAGCAGACGCTGACCCCCCCATGTGCTCTGTCCTTCAGAGAGTGGGGGTGACGAAAGCACCACCCTTGCAGACTCGACGTGAGGACTGGCCGGGTGCGTCCCGTGAACAACCGCGCCTGGCACACGGTACCTGCTGCCCGAGGGCCTGAACTCCCGTGGCGCCGACCATTTCTTCAGACACGCATCCACTCAGCGTCACGCGGTGCGCAAACCAGCCTCACGATTCCTACAATTAAATTGACGCAAAGGTCAAGGAAACCGGGGGCCTTAAGGTGCTGGCGGGAAAGGCGGGAGCGCCAGCTCCCTGCCGAGGCTGAGGGGGCGGCCAACCCTCTGGGAGGTGCAGATGCCTGGTGTGACACGGGAACACGCCCGCGGCCTGGGGCTCCGGGCGGACCAGCAGGTGCACCGGCCCCAGTGCTGTCTGTTCCACCCACTTCTGGTCTGCAGCACCACCCCTCCCACGGCGGGATACGGGCCCCAGCGATCACACGCGGGAATCCCGAATTCTCTGCTTGGGGGTCTTGTCTGAGTTTTAATCCACGCGGCCTCCTTCCCTTTCCCCCTGTAGATGAAGTTTGCGTAGAACGAGGGACGCGTGGATCGTTGCTACAAGTCCTGTCTTCTCGGAACACAACTTGCAGGAAAAGGGGCTTAAGTCAGGGGAGCGCTCCCTTTATCCCCATCCAGGGAGAGGTGGCCAGACACGCATTCACTTGCATTAATGAAGTACCTACTGCACACGGGCCCGTGAAAGTCCCTGTCAGCCAGGGACACAGAAACAAGGCATCGCGTCGGCATTTCACATGTGCAGGCATGGAGCGGGCACGATGGAACCGGTGTGGTGACAGACCTCGGGCCTGGTGTCACAGGATCCAGATGAGGGACACATTTCCTGGCCTGGAATTAGGAGGAGGTGGGGAAACAGCGCAGGGAAGGGCATCCTGGGGGAGGAGGCCAGCTTTAGCTTGTAACGGGTTCCAAGGTCTTAGAGCTGAAAGGGACCAACAAGTTTGCAAGCACGGTGACTGCCCCTTCCCTGGCCTGAGGTCCCAGCCATGCGTGAGACCCACTCACAGCCAGAGGGCTCGGTGGAGCTGAAGTGTTCCAGGGGCCCCGGAACCCTTCACTCTGGAGGGCGCCACAGAGCCCCAAGTCTTCTGGGGATGCGCTGTTCTGTCACAACCCCTTCGGGGAACGGCCAACGTCAGCCACCACGCTCAGTCCCCGCTCCATCCGGACTCTAGCCCCGAAGGGAAGGGAGGAGGGGATGGGGTGAGGTCAAGAGGGGGAAGGACCCTGAGCGCATCCCGGGGCGACACGGCGATCTGCTGGGAGGAAAGAGCCAGCCAAGATGCCCACCTTGCTCCAAGCCCTGGTTCCTCAAGAACAGAGAGGGGACGTGCAAGGCTCCCCGGGTGGTGTTGCTATTCTGTTCCCGCTGCCCCCTGGCGGCCTCTTGGGCTGCTGGGACCCATGGTCGTCTCTCAGGGCCCCCCCAAGGCCATCTTCAGGCCTCGTAGGAGCAGAGGCCTCTGCGGGCACTGAGGGAAGATGAGGCCAGGAGGCTCACAGGGAGAAGAGGGCCATGTGACGATGCGGTCTTGGAATGCTGCGTTGCGGAGCTAAGGAGAACCAAGAATTCTCCAGAAGCTGGGGAGAGGCAACGAAGGCCCTGCCCACACCTCGATTTCGGACTTCCAGCCTCCAGAATCGGGAGATAATACATTTGCTGTCTCAAGCCCCCAGCCTGCAGGACCCTGTTATGGCCCCAGGTGACTGACAGAGATGGGAGAAGTCACCGTTGGGAGGGCAGGGCTCCAGAGGTGGGGGGACACTGTCCAGTCCACCTTCCCTCACCCCACGGCTAGTGAGGGGCTCCTCGGCCTATCTGGGATGGAAAACAGGCCTCCCAAGCCCCGTCCCTGCCGCGCTCCGCCCTTTGCTCTCCTTCCCCAGAAGCCGGGGACGCTGCATTCGACTCCGTGGTTGGAAGACGTCCACCTGCCCACGTTCTGCTGCAGGTGTGTGTGTGGGAGGGCGTTCTGCGCTCACGGCCTCCTTCTCCTTCCAGCCCGCCCCCTGCCCGTGCTGAAACTCAACTCCACGGCGGAGGAGGGAGGAACAAAACCACGTCCCCGAGTGCACCGTCCTCCCTCCGAAGCCTGCCTCGAGGCCCCGCCCGTCGCCTGAGGTTCCTGCCCGCTCCCTGGGCTCTGCCTGCAGGGCTCCCTGGGCGCGCCGGCCCCCACCTCCCCGCCCCGCCCCGCACACGCACGCCGCTGGGCCGCCCTTGACCGTGAACCCGGGGAGCAGCTCTCAGCAGCCGCCAGCTCGCTTCCCCCTCGTCCCGCAGGGGGAGCGGGGCGCCCAGGGGCGGGAGGCCGCGCTCGCTCAGGCTGGGCCAGGGGGTCGGCCGGCAGCGGTCCCCCACCACCCCCGGAGCCGCCATCCCCCCACCCCCCAAGCCCAGGGCCACCGGAGAGAGATGCCCCCCGACACTCACCCGCACGGAGTCGGGCGCGCCCGCGTTCTCATCGGTCTTTTCGGAACCGAGCAGGCCTCTTGTCCCTCCTGGAGCCCGGCGCCGGCTCGCCGCCCGCCCCCGGCACACTCACGCGCTCGTGCACACTCACACGCTCGCACAGACTCACACGCGCCGCTGCCGCAGGGCCCCGCGGCCCAAGCCCGGGGAGGTGCGGAGGGAGGGTCTGCAGGTCTGCGCGGGGGGCCTCGGAGAGCAGGGCCCGCCGGACCCGAAGGAAGCGGGGGCGTACGGGGGGGGGGGGCCCCCCCGCCGCTGGCCCGGGGGGGGGGGGGGGGGGCGGGGGGAGCCCGGGGGGCGGGGGGGGATCACACCCGGGGGGGGGGGGGGGGGGGGGGGGGGGGGGTGGACTGCGCTTGGGCTGCGGGGCGGGGCTGGGGTGGCTGGGACCCCCCTCCCCCCAAGGGGGAGCGGGCGGCGCGGCGCTGGACACCCCGGCTGTGCCCAGATGCCCTCCGAGGCGGAGGGTGGAAGTTGGCTTTTGTCTGACCCGGTCAGACAGAGCCGTTTTGTGGGCGAAAAGGCTTAACGCTCGGTGCACACGCAGAAAAAACTCTGCGCTGGCCCTCTGACAATCCCATTGTCTGGGGCCTGAGCCCGCGGTTGGGTCTGAAAGCGCCAAGTTCATGACATTTCAAAGAGAAATGATACTGGGGGGGGGGGGGGGGGGCGGGTAGGGAAGGGTGTGCAGGAGAAACAGAATCCTAAACCGCCGGGGCTCCTCAGCAACGCTCAGACCAGGCCCCTTTCTCAGGACAGATCCGGACCGGGGAGCCAGGCTGATGTCGGAGTCCCCAGAAGCTGCTGTTTGCAGGACCAAGGTGCAGGAAGGAGCCCAAATAAGCAGTGTGGAAGCTTCCAGAACCATTAGCGGAGTGCAGCAGCCATTAGCACAAAGCTCCCATTGTCTGCTCGGCCCTGCCTGATAAGAATTTGCCAAAAGGACTGTAGGGGACAAATTGAGTTTATTTTTTAAAAGATAGGCTGCCATTGTTTTCTTTCACTTTTATTACTGTTATGACCATAGCCTTAAAGAAAAAACAACAACGATGTTCTGAGCCAGGGAGGTTCCATTTTTAGTGTTTAATTTGTTTAACGTGCCCCTGCAAAAGCAAATAATTCGGGAGAGAAAGCGGAGGAGTCAGGAAATTGAATGTGTTTTGTCTCCAGCCAAGTTTCCCTTGAGTGATTTCGTTTGCTTTCTGTCTCGCCGAGCAGACTCTGCACTCGGACATCCAACCTGCTGGGCCAGGCGGGCAGCCCGCCATCTCCCCCTCCCCACCTTCGGTGGCCTGGGTGTGGGGAGGGGGGCGCTCTGCACCCCTTGGCCCACCGGCCAGGTAAACCATCCTCCCGAAGAACAAAACATGGCCTTGCAGAATCCTTCTCCTTCGAGGAGAAAATAGGATTAGGCCAAAGTATCAGCAAGGTAAGTCGGATTATCAGCAATGTTCAATACAGTCTGGCATTCTTGCGTGATTTTTAATTGTGCGAGGGTATACGTTTCCCTTCCCTGGTTTTATTTAAAGAGGATGTTTGTTTGTGCCCAAGAGGTAAATGATGAGCGATAAGGCTCTGTGTGGAATTGGAAACGTATAACCTTGCAAAATGACATTTCGCCCTGGAAAGTGACACGCACGGGCAGATAAAGGCAGCGTGTCTACGCCCGTTCTTTGTTAACGCCTCTTGCCCCCTGGCGTCCCTTTGATGGAAGGACACCCCACGCGCTGCAGACAGGCTCCTTCCCCACAGGCAGCGACAGCAATCGATTCATTTTTTAAATACCCAGACAGATTCGGTGTTTAAAAGCAGAGAAACGCAGACACGGCAGAACTCCATGGCAAAGCCTGTTGTTTGTACTATTGAGAAAAATACGGAGATCTTTATTGCATTTCGCCACATGCAGATTTAGTCTCGATTTGTTAATCAGGCTCCCGTGTGTCATACATTAACACGATTTCTTTGGGGCAAAGCAAGGGAACGTTTCTAATTGTTTCAGTGTGCACAGCGCTGAGCCATGAACTTTGGGGGCCCCGGGGTGCGTTTCCCGAGGTAGCCACGGTCAGTTCGTGAACCACTGGGAAGTCATTGAATCTGACTTGTCTGTGGCATTTCTGAGAGCGTTTTTCAGGATGAGCTGCAGACAGAAAGCCAGAGGGGACAGAATTAATCCAAAAGGCTTCTGAGGTTCTGGCTGAGAGTAAAGTGTGCATCCGTAGAAGCTCGGGGGGGCCAAAGGAAAAGAAAAGTTCTGCTTGATCCAAGTTTCCCCCTTGAGGGGAGGGCGGGGAGAGAGGCCGGCCAGGGGGTTCTTTCGGCTTCCCTTGCAGACGGCATGCAGGAAGCCGGGGAGGGCACAGATCTGGAACGTCAGTTTCTATAGGGAGAGACAGGTGTCCCCAGAAGAACCGTGCAGGGCCAGAACGCTGGGTAGATGTCTGCCGCTGTCTGCTCACAGAGGCAGATTGGGTGTGTCCTGTCCGGGGGAATGGAAAGAGAAGTTTGCTTCGTCTGAGCCCTGGCCTCGCCTACCTTGTGTAACTGCTATCTGAGAGCTTCCCCGCGGGCAGGCTGGCGAAGTCCTGGATGGCACGTTTTCATAGTTTTCTATAGTTTTCTCGGGCGACGCGTTTAGGTGAATCCCTTTTGATCAATCTGGTGAGAGTGCAGTCACGGATTTGTTTATTTTTAAAATGTTTCCTGTTTCCCATACGTAACGTAGTGTGTGTGTGTGTGTGTGTGTGTGCGCGTGTGTGTGCGCGCGCGCGTTAGCAGTAACGAAGCCCTTTTGCAAGGCCGCATCTCACTGATTCCGTGTTTTAATGGCTTGCTTTGCGAATTCATGCACGGGTGCCCCGTTAAAAACTAATCAATAATCTCACTTATTGCTAAGGCTTCAGGACCCCAGGACCCGTTATTTTCTCATAGGTGGGGTAAGACCCACGACCTCGTTGGTCTGAACTCTGTTCTGGTTCCTCTAGTGAACACATTAAGCACATGAGACAGTTGATGGTTCTAAAGGCCCAAAGAATCTGGCCCTTTTTGCCTCTTCTCCCCATCTTTATCACATTTGGGGGTTTTCCTTTACTCAGGTCTGTATCTCTTAGTGAGGTTTTCATTCTCCCAGACGTCTGCCATAGTTACCCGACCCCCCTACCACCATCCCCCCCCACCGTAGGTGCTGCATGAGGGGAGGACGTGGGGCACACCCCTACCCTCCCCTTCTCTGGCTCATTCTGCTGAACCCCAAGCTTAAAGTGACACAGAGGCGTCCCCAGACCGGGCCAGGCTAAACAACTGTCAACATGGAGGACAGGGACAGCGGTGGGGGGGGGGGGGGGTGGGGAGGGGGAGAGTTCCACAGCAGCTGCGTGTTGACCGAAGGTGTAGAAAACATCAGAATGTCCCTTCACTCACACACCTTTGTTTGGGCCTGGGATGGACACCCTCTGCTGATTTTCCCAAGCTTGTGCATAACCAGCAGGTGTATGTGTTTATCTTTACTGTCTTTATCTGGATTAATTATAACATTTGTTGTTTAGCCAGCAATTACAAGTAAGGGTGAACCCTCCTCTCAGGTGAAAGAGGAAAGAGCTCGAGCTCATAGGTGTGGGGGCGGCTCTCCTCTCCAGGGTATCCCTAGGAGGGGGCAGGGCGGCCTTTCCTTTTGCACCTGCAGGGGCCCTGGAGAAACCCAGAGGCCGGCCTCTTCCTTCAGGCCATTTAGTCTGCACCCCTGCCCCCCCCCCCCCCCACCGCCTCCCCATCTCCGACCCACAGACACCGCGAATAATAACCACTACAGACATGAGTGGGCTCTCACTGTATTTGTGCCTTTGTCGGCCTTGGGACTGGCAGCCTCCAGCTCGAAGGATGGCGGTCTGCTCCTGTGAACGAACGGAGCTCAAATGATCTGGGGCCCAGGGGCGGGACATGAGCTGGGGTCGCACCGAGACGGGGGAAGGGCGAGCTGCTCCCTGGTTCCAGGAGCGAGGATTACCGGGCGAGGCCCACGAGGGGCTGCCCCAGCCCCAGCAGAGCCCTGGTCAGGCGGGAGCCCAAGCTCCTGGCTCGAGGGCTCTCATGTTTTTGTGTTGGGAGAGGGGTTTGGAGTGCACTGGCAGAGCACAGAGGAAATATTAGGATGTCTCTGGCCAGAACTCAGCGCTAGAACCACGGAGGCCAGCTAAGCTACATTTTAGGGAGGCCTAGCCAGGTGTGTGCTGGGACCAGAAGGGACATCATGTTAGGGCTTCGGGGCGGCCTCCTTCCTTTGCACACTCGGAGGGGCTCGGAGCACACAAGAGGCCGTCCAGTGAGCCGCGAGGTTCCAGTCCTTGCTCCCCACTGGTGGCCTGTGTAGGGGAAATGAGATAAACCCACGCACAATCACAGCACACTCAGGGGGAGGGGGAGCGTGAGCCCCAAACAGAAAGGGAGCAATGGAGACCGGAGAAGGGCAAGTTCATCCCCAACAGACCGTAAAGTCGGCGTGGAAGAGAACAAAGCGAGAACTGTTAATGTTTGTAAGTGTACGTATTTATTCAATATTTGTCTTCTCTAAATATAGCATCTAATAAAAGACGTCTTAAAACCCCTGAATTGGGCAGAGTCCAAAAGCTGTCTCTTGGCCAAGTTCGCACACATCAGCTCCCTCCCCGGGCATCCTCACACGTTTTATTTATCCTTCAGTTTATTCAAACTTATTTTTGAGCCACACGAAGGCCGTTTTATTTGGCTAGTAAAGATTGTGTTTAACTCATTGAGTATGCATTGTAAAAGTTTTGCAGTCAAATGCCAACCTGAATTCCAAATTGGGAAGTTAAATATTTGTTTTTAATTTTCTGGCTTAAAAATGTTAACTAACAGAAATGATTCTTTCTGCTCTGATGTGCTTGCATAAATGGGGTTGTTGTTGGAATCTTCCCCTCAAACAACATTTGCTTCCTGTCCTGACACATCCATCGTGTGCGGAAAGTCCACTCTTAGGAGCAATTTTAATATGTATAAATAAAAAGCAAGTGCTTGACCTTACAGTATTTTGGCTCAGAGGCTTAGAGGAGGCCGACGATGAGAGCACAGCATTCATATGATTATTCGAGAAGCTCGATTATAAACGTTTAAGTAAAAGAATGTATTCTGTGGGAATTTGTAAAAGAGCTTGCTTTCCAAAAAATATTGGCACCAAAGGTCCCTTTGTCATTTAATAGGATATATGTTTGTCCTTTTAATAGGATAACTGAAGATTGAATAAATAACTTAAGATCCGGAATTTGGTAAAAAAAGAAAAAATGTCGGATTTAATTGGCCAAAGATTTTAGCTGTGTTGCCTTAGCTTGCATTTACCTATTCGTACAGGTTACTTCCTTCAATTGAGCAGAGTGCTCTTGCCTTCCCTGGGCACAGGTACCTGATGGGGAGGACAAGGAGGTTTGGAAGTAGCCTCACAGGCAGCCGCACGTGGGGAACGGAGCTGGAGGAGGGAAGTGCGTTTCCAGGTAAAGTCAAAGTGCAAACAGTTTTAACCCCTCTGCTGCAAAGAGACCCGCAGACGGTGGTGGAAACGAACCATCTGACCATAAGCCAAGACGGGATGCATTGTGGACAGTCAGCACTGCCACAGTGCTCACATCTGAGTTTCTTTAAAAGCATGCTTTTCGGGGGAATAGATACGTCTGAAGCCTGGGGAGGTGAGAAACGCATTAGCAGCCACGACAAGCAGGTGGTGGCTGCATCTTAACTCGGAGCCATTCACCTCCACTCCGCTCTACCTCCTCACATCCGAAGGGAGCGGAGATGCCTTCTTGTCCCTGCCTTTGGGTCCCCGCCAGCCACCAGCCACAGGGGAGAGAGCAGCGGAAGCTCACTGGGTTTTCTGTGGATCGCTCACCAAGGACCCTCTCTTCCCCTGACCTTGGCCTTGACGCCCATAAGTAAGCACACACTGCACCTCGTACCGCGACTCGAACCCCTTCCATCTCCTTTCAGCCAAGCAGGGCTTGTGCAAAGTCTGCTTTCTGTGGCATCCACACGGCTCCCGCGAGAGACACGTGTCCTGGGGACGGCCATGTATACCCAGAGTGTCACAGGTTTCAGAGGGTCAGGTACAACCATTCCATGTCCCCCCCCAAGTGTGAACCCCATGACCTTCCCCCTCCTCCTCCTCCTCCTCCTCCTCCTCCTCCTCCTCCTCGCCCGGAACCCCAGGAAGACAAAGAAAGAGAGGTGATGTTCTCTGGTTGCTGGGGTGGGCAGGGATGGAGGGGTTTCCAGGAGGCAAATTTTTACTTCCCTTCGCCAAACTCAGGGAATTCGTTCCACCCTGTAATCTGGAGCCAGCCCCGTCTGACATCTCCCCGGGACAAACTTTTGGGTGGCCTTCTGGGTGTCCTTCCCTCCTCTGAGCTCCAGGACCCCTTCCGGGAAGCCCTCAAGGCCACCCAGCTGAGGCAGGCTTTCCTCTCTGGGCATTGCCTCTCCTGGATCATTTTGAAATCTCCTCCCCTGGAAGGGGTGGGCTTTGCCTGCCCCAGCCCTCTCCTGTCCTGGCGGTCCCGCGGGAAGGGACAAGGAGATGGTCCCTTTTTCATTGTACTCAATGCTTCCTCTGAAAAACAGCGGGAGGAGAGACCGCGGTCCCGCCTGTTGGCTTGCCACCCTGTCGCCCTCCCCTTGGCCAGAAGAGCCCCTGTCCTTGCAAAAGAGACCTACAACCCTCTCCGCCCCCGGAAGACACCCGGTTCTCCACCGCCAGGGTGGAGGAGGTCGCGGGGGCAAAACCGGTGGGAGGGGGAGAAGAGAGACTTGTGGGGGCCTGCCCTTTCCCACCTTCCCTAAGTGACCTTTAGGCCCGTGGCGGCGAGGAAGTGAACACTATCGATTGGGTTCCACGGCGCCGCGCTCCGCTGTGCAAAATGAACCATTAGTGGACGCTATTGACCCGGCGCGCCAGCGGCCTCTCCCCATTCACGCGTCCCCCGCGTAATGAATTCGTCCATTTAGAAACATTACAAGGAATATTGGAGATTGACTGCCAGAGGAAGTGACACTTGACCCTTGCATCCTGCGCCCCGGAGGGCACAGCCGCCGATTTCAAAATAGGAGTCCCGGAAGCAGCGCCGCCGCGCTCCCGGGCTTCTCCGGGGGCCCCTTCCCCGCCCGGGTCCCCTTCCCTCTCGGCGGCCTCGCCCCGCCCGCCCCGCGCGCCGCGCGCCGCGTTCCCTGCTCGACACCTTCTCGCAGCCGCGTTTCAATCAAACGCACTGGGACGGCACCGAGCAGGCGCCAGGGACAAGGACCACGGCGCGGGCGACAACGCGCGAACAAGCCGAGCCGCGCGCTCCAGCGCCCCCACTGACGCGCGCTCCGCCCCGGGGACCCCCATCCGGGCCGCGCCGGGGGCCGGAAGGAGCTGGGGCCCCCGCACGGTGGCTGCCCCTGGGAGGGGGCAGGGGGACGAAGGGACGGCGTTCCCCGACCGCCCCGCTCCCCGCTCCGCTCCCCGTGGGGCCCGGCGCCAAGAGCGGCCGGGGAGGCAGAGAGGAGGCGAGGAGGGCAGGAGGGCCCGGACGCCCGGCGGGGCGGGCGAGGCCGGGGCGGCTCGGGGGCCGCGGGGCGAGGCTCTGGGGCGCGGGGGGGGGGGGGGGGGGGGGGAGCTCGCGGCCACAACCGGGGCCTCCCGATTTCGAGGTCGGGGCGGCGTGGCTGGGGCGCGCGGAGCCCGGGCCTCGGCTCGCTTGGCGCGGGCACCGACCCGCCGCGGCCGCTGGGCCTGCGGGTGCGGCTGCGCCCTTTGTTCCGGCCGCCGGTGTCATTTCACGTAAAATGCCCGTTAGAACCACCGCGGCGGCGACACGACTTTCCCCTTGTTTGGCCGCCAACTAACAGGATTAGCCAACAAGAGCGAGATTTCAAACTAACCATAAAAATTACAAATTGCAATTCATTTAGCTGCCCGTTGACGACATTAAAACACATAAATAAATGGAGCTGCGCTTTCGGAGGGTTGAAGCGCCCGCCAGAAGCTGCGCGGCGGGGCTCGGGCCCGGAGACCGGAGCGCCGGGCCTTGGCGCCGGGATTCGCACTGCGCTCCCGGGGACCGAGAGGCGCCGCGCCCCCTAGCAGCTCGCTCAGCGCACTCGGACGAGGACCGAGCCTGCCGGGCCCCGGCGCGTTTGGCGTCCGCGCTGTTCCCTAGGGCTGCGCGGGGGGACCAGTGGGGCGAGGAGGCCAGAGGGCTGGCCGGAAACCAAGCCTCTCGGGAGGAAAGCCGCGGAAAACCAGCAAAAGTGATTTGAAAAGATCCGGGGTCGGAGCGGTTCTCGTTCGGTGCCTGGAGCCCAAGGAAGGAGACGGGCGCGTTTGGGCTGCGGGCGGGAGCGGCCGCGGCCAAGTCATTCCCTCGGTCCCTTCCCACCCCGGGCCACTTTTAGGGAGCAGGCCTTCCTCTGGCCTTGCGGGTGCTCGTGGGGAGCCGAGGTGGCCTTTCAAAGCCAGTTGCTGCTTCCGCTGGTGACGTTTTTCGTGTTACAGATGCCTAGGATCCTGGATTCTGTCTAAGCGGTAGACCCATTGGGAGACCTGATTTCTGGGGTCGCCCGCGGTCGAGGCGGGTCAGCAAAGGGGGAGGCGGCCCGGGCAGGGGCCTCTCTTCCCCACCTTGGCCATATACCAATCAGAGGGAACGCTGACCAATGCTTGCGTCCCGCCAGGCTGGTTTTTCTTTCGTTCTGGAGATTTCGTTCGGAAACCAGATGTCTTTGGCCAGGGACACATGCCTTTCTCCTCTCCGCCTTCCGAAACGGGGCCTCCCCAGGGAGGTGGCATTGCCCCCGCCCCGCGCAGTCAGCAGGGGGCGCGCTGAGACGCCCCGTGGCGCCAGCCTCCAGCTCTGGGGGCAGCCGCGGGTGGGGAGCCCCGAGCTTCTCCCCACAGGAAGAAGGGACCCCGCAGGTCTTGGGCTCTGCCGGCTGTTCCCCTACCTCAGGAGCACCTGCCCTCGAGCACTTCCCTGATTAGGGGAGGGCGCGCCAGGGCGGGCGGAGGCAGGGGCCGCCCGGAGGGAGCCACGGGCGGGACCCGGAGGCCGGGTCCGGAGCCGGCGTCTCGCGCGGGACGGGCTCGGCTCCAGGGCTCCGTCCCAGGATCAGAAGGAGTGCGGATTCCGTCCGCTCGCTGCCAAGGCGCGCACCCTTGTTCTTTCAGACCGTCTTCGCCACTCCTGCCCTAAACTCTTGGCCCAGTCCAGAGAAATGTGGTTTCTCCCTTGAACATTCTGGAATAAGTGCAGAACATGTAGTCCGAGTCCACCAGTGCATAGGCCTCCACGATGAGGCTGGAGTCAGGTCAGGCGTGGAAGGATGCGAGTGGAGGCAGGGGCTCGGGTCTGCTTAGGAGACCTTTCCTGGTGCCGGCGCCGCTGTCCCACCCGGTATGATCTCTCTCCCCAACTGAACCTGCTCAAGGGGTGGGTGGGGCCCACAGAAAGGGCTCCTCCGGCTCAGAGAGGCCAGGATGCAGGGCCATGGACTTTTCCAGAAGCTCTTGGGAGCTGTGGGACCATGGGCATCACCTCCGACAAGGCTTTGGCGCTTTCGATGGCCCCCAAGATAGGGCGGGCCTGGCCTCCGGGCTGCGCCCCATACGGCGGCGGCGGAGCGACGCTCTCCAGGCCCCCAGATCCCGCCCCGCCCCCACCCGCTGCGCCGCGCCCTGGCGGCCTCCACGCCCCAGGGGAGAAGGGCGCACCCAGCCCACGCCCAGCGCTGCTCCAGCAGCTCGTCCTGGAAAAGGGAGCTAGGCGACAGAGCGAGTCAAGAAATTGTTTTCCTGTTCCCCTGGCTGGCTTTATCACTCTCCTGCACGGAGCCAGAAGACACAAAGGGGAGTTGGTTCTTGAACTCTCCGCCAACAACCGCAGCCAGATTATGTTTCCTTTTCCTCCGCTCACGGTGGTCTAGTTCCCGGGTGCAGGGAGCGGGGAGACGCGCCTTTGTTCGGCTGACAAAGACCGGAAATCTAGCCAGGGACTGTCACAGGTTGGATGGGGTCCCCACATTCTTCTGCACGTTTCAGGGCTGCCGGCGGAACCCTGCGGAGAGCTCAGGGGGCAGCTCCTCGGATCCTGACGCTTTTCTCTTGGGGCCCTAGACCCTTCCCTGGAGCCTGCCTGGACGCTTGCAGAATCTTAGCAAAAAATACCCAGCTGCGTGCAAAACAGGACCTTCGGCGAGAGTTGAGGGGCCCGGGAATAATTCCTGTGATCATGGGAGTCGGCCTCACGGGCCCCCAGGCGGAGGGGCGGGCCGTGGCCCGGCGGTGTAGCCAGGGCCTCCTTTGTAACAATAACCACCGGACGGGCCAGGTGGCTTTCAGCGCTCTTCGTGGATTATTGTGGCTAATCTTTTCCAACGACTCAGTGAGGCAGGTCCATTTATCCCATCCAGTGAGGAAACTGAGGCACAAACAGGGCAACAACTTTTTCAAGGCCACACAGCTAGTAAGTTGGTCAGAATTTGACCAAGATCTGCCTTGAGAACCGACACATTCTGCCGACCCCTTCAGTGTGCCCGTGGGGAGCCCGCTCTGCGCCTGGTTTGGGGAGAGGGGGGTCTCAGATGACTGGCCTGTAAAATGATGCTTAGCCGACCTTACTCCCTTCACCCTGGAGCGAAGAAGCCTAGACTAAAAAGGGATGAGCAAATACTCATTTATACGTTTCTTCAGAAATGCGTAAATATCTGAACGCATGACGTTTGCTCTTAGTGGTGTGGGGCGGGACGTGTTTTGCTTCCTTGTGGCCCAAATGGCCAAGCGCGTGTTGGATTCTGCCCCGTGCACTTGCTGTGGCCGTGCCCTTCGGAGCAGGGGGGCCATTGTCAGATAAGAGGGCGCTTTGCGCTGGGATGATTTTTAACCCGCTGAAGTGATCAGGGACTGTGTTTCAAATTTCCGATGTGAGTGGATGAGTCACGGAGCTGACTAGGAGGAGGTGGGGTCGAGTCCTTTGAGAGAGACAATGCTGGAATCCAAGATCTCTGGACAGCAGTGCTTGGCAAATTTTATCAAGCACCTGCTATGAGCCAAACTCGGTTTTAAGTGTGCCGAGGGATATGCAGGTGCATGGGCCCTGTAGCCCCCCAGAGCTTGCCCCACTATGTGTGGTTGGCTTTAATGTTTTTATTTTATTTTGAGAGACAGAGACAGAGACAGAGCACAAGTGGGGGAGGGGCAGAGAGAGAGAGAGGGAGACACAGAATCCAAAGCGGGCTCCAGGCTCTGAGCTCTCAGCACAGAACCTGACGTGGGGCTCGAAACCACAAACCGCAAGATCATGACCTGAGCCAAAGTTGGACGCTTAACCGAGTAAGCCACCCAGGCACCCCGTGTTCTTTTTTTTTTAAGTTTATATATTTATTTTGAGAGAGAGAGAGAATGTGCATGAGTGGGGGGGGGGGGAGAGGCAGAGGAGAGGGAGAGAATCCCAATTAGCCTCCGTGCTGTCAGTGCAGAGCCCAACTCGGGGCTTGAACCCACGAACCGTGAGATCACGACCTGAGCCGAAGTCGGACGCTCAACGGACTGAGCCATCCAGGCAGCCCACGATCTGTGTGCTTTAACTCAAGGAAGGCGGCCTCCAGCATAGTTTCCTAGTTACTGCTTGGATAAATGGGGCACCGATAGGCCTATCTAGAACCTTCCACAGTATGGTGAAAAAGCTTTCAACTCACTCCCCCATTTTTCCTGTCCACTTCCTGTGGACGGCTTCCCTCAGCTTCGAGCCTGGATCCAGTGCCCAGCATGTGAAGACGCCTCCTCACCTGTGCTGAGCTGGGCCAGTGAGAGAACGACAGGTGAGGGAGATGTATCTAAACGCACATGCGCAGGACAATCATGCTCTAGAACATCCCGTGGAAGGCCCTTTTTATACTTGCAGGGGTCTGAGCAGACCCCTCACGCAAGCCTCTGCCGTTCTCACCACCTCTGCACCTGCTCTCCTGACCCCTTAGGACCACGTCCTCTGGGGGGCAGAGAGGGGCTCCAGCCGGGGAACGAGTCCCACCTCCCACCACTTCCGGTCCAAAGGTGCATCACCTTTGCAGGTAAGAAGCCTCGGGAGGGCAGGTGCAAGGTGGGGGCGGGGTTTCCCCAGGGCCTTGCCAGATGAAATGATCGACCGACCATCGAGGTCAGCCACGGGCAGGGAAGAGGGGAGCCCCGGTAGCTGATATCAGGCGTACTTGGGGAGCACTCCCTGAGCAGCGATCACCGTGCCTGCCGCTTCAGGAATGCAGCCTCACAGCGAGCCTGGGGGATAGGCTCCAGCCTCATTCTTCCCATTTTACAGAGGAGAAAGCCGAGGCACCGTGAGGTTTGGTGACCTGCCCAAGTGACGTACCCCCAGGTAAGCGATGGAGGCTTTGTCTCCAGACGGTCTGGCCCTGCACAGCGTCACCTTCACAAAGAGAGGCCCGTCCTGCCGAGGAGCCCGCCATCCACTGTCGCTAGAGGACAACGGACGGGGATGGAGGAGGCAACGGAGGTCCGGCCACCCACCTGGCTGCTGGGACCCGGCCTTTCATCCTCGGAGCCTCCTGGTCCCCGCCCTGAGGGTGAGCTGGAGGAAGCCTCCAATGTTCCCAAATCAAAGAGCGCAGCTGGCCCCACATGCCATTTGTCCCATAACCCCTGCCGGGAGAGATTCCTGATGCTGACCCTGGGCCCCGGCCCGCCCCCCCCACCCCCCCCCCGTCCTTAGCTTTGATCTAATGAGTCTTAATCCCCGCTGGCGACCTGGCCTCCGTCCATCTGCTTCTGTCCACCATCCGGGCAGCAACGCCAGCCTCTTTGGGATTCTTCGGCCTAAACACCTGTTCCCACTGGCGACCCTTGTCCCCCGAACCTCCTGTCTTCCCACAGGGCGGCAGAAACACAGCTGGAGTGAAGCTGTCACCAGCCCCCTTAAGTGAATGTTCCCCAACCCGTCCAGAAACAGCCACGCCTGTTTAATACGCTGCAACGAAAGCTCGGGAAGTATGTTTAGTAACGGACCAGACGATTCCCTCCAAAGTAGGGAAAATAATATTAACGTGGAGAGGCTTTCTTATTAAGGGTGCCTACCTCACCTGCCCGGCTTGAAACTGTGCCCCTGTTGTCTCTGAAACAAAACCACACTCACGTCGGGGTTCCCGGCTTCCACATTTCAGGGACCGGGGGCACGGACAGCCTGATGGAGTTTGGGGAAATTACTCGCTTCCTGCGAGTTTTCCTTTACCCCAGACCCCATAAACGGATGCTGCAGGTGTTTGTTTTAACCAGACCATCTGAGACCTGAAGACACACGGGCAGGTCTGGATTTCACTGCCATGAGCCTTTTTTGCAGACTCCTCTGAGGAGGGGCACAGCCGCTCCCGGGTGAAGCAGGGGCTGGGGGTCTCTGAACCCCAAGATGGCGTGGCCCCCGAGTAGCGGCTGTTACTCGCCTGTGGCCCCCCGTGTGGTCTGTGCTCTACCGGAAACGAACACTTGTGAGCGTCTCTCCCAGCCGTCCTGCTTCTGGGGTCACATTCACCCAGCCTCCAACGACCTCGCCTCAAAAACAGCCCTCCTGACATTGGCCTCATCCACAGCTGCTGCAAAATTGAAGTTTAAACGAAAGGGGAAGGACACCTGCAGGGCTGGGGGCCGGGGAGCCTTTGAAGTGTGGGTGCCGAGCGCTTTGCCACCTTTCGGGTGGCAAATGGATTTTCCTTCAGAGAAAATCAAATCCTTTGAGAGGGTGCCTGACCAGAGAAGATGGAGACCGAGGTGTGGGCCGCCGTTCCAGACGGGAACCAGCTCCCCGGGTAGTGACGCTGCCCGCCTCTGCTGACCCCCTCCCCCACGACCATCCCCACACCGAGCGGGTGGCTTTGCCGCAGAGCTGGCTAAGTGCACCCTCCTTGCAGCGTCCAAATCGGAACGTGGCCTATGGATGCAGTGTTTGCCCAGGTCCCGGAGGCGCCCCACAGGGTCTCCGCGGCACCTGGAGGCTGCGTGTCCAGAAGCTTTTCCCATACAGCCGGCCCAGTTCCGATGACCCCCGGGAGCGGGGCATCCTGAGGGCGGGGCCCTCCCTCGGTCACGTGTCACGAGTGGCCGGACGAGGGGTAAAGGAACACCCACAGCCGTGGGGTGAGAGCACCCGATCTGTGTTATCACCTGTGCCAGCCACGTGTGGGTCTCTTTTCCCCTGGTGGCCCCTCGGGCGGACCCAGGATGAGCCGGTGTCCCCGCTCCTCCCCGGGAGCACCTGCGGCCTCACCTGCAGACTCTCAGCAACCCCCCCCCCCCCACCTTGGCGTCCGCACTTCCTGAAGGGCCTGAAGGGCCTGAAGGGCCGCGGGAAGGCTGTGTTCTGCAGTAACCCTGGAGCGTCTGACTTCATCTGACTTTCAGGACTCGTGATGAGCGGTCCCCACCCCTGGGTGGTCTGAGCGGTGTGCCGAGAACCTGGGGTCTGGAGGGGACACACTCGCTTCAGCGTCTCGTGTCCCAGACCAGGCGCCGAGAAGAGAGCGGGACGGGCCTCCCCGGCTTGTGGTTTGGCTCCCGTGGCCTTGCCCCACGTCACACTTTGGGGTCTCTAACCTGCCCCTCCCTTAGAGGAGGGGTGAGGACCGTGGGGGGGGGGCTTGAACAGAACACGGTTGTACTGGGGCGACAGTGTCCCGCCCCCTCACGTCCTTCCCAGACCCTCAGGGGTCTTTGCACCTGTCGTTAGTCATCCTGGAGCAGGGTGGCCCTGTAGACGTTGACTGGAGAGGAGGACACAGAGACATCCAGAGAGGAAGGCCACATAACGATGGAGGTGGAGGCCGGGCCGAGCATCCACAAGCGGGGACCAGGGAGGCCCGCAGGCTCCCCCAGAGGCCCGAAGAGGCAGGGGGCCTCCCCTGCAGGTGCCAGCTTAGCCTGGATCTAAGGCTGGGAGAGAGTCCACTTCTGCCGCTCAAGCCCCCGGCCTGTGGGACCCTGTTTCTGCAGACTCTGCAGGAGGAGGGGGGTGGGGTGTGGCAGGCCGGGCGGCAGCCAGGCCGGGGACACAGGAGCCCCCCTCCCGCTGCGATGCCACGGTGCTGTTCCCGAAGCCCGTGTGTCCTCGTCCGTCTGCCCTGACGAAGGGGCCGGCAGGGCCCACGCGGGACCAGGGTGTGCTGGGCTGTGAGGGTGCGGGAAACTCCCTCCGCCCTTTCCTTCCGTCTGGTCCCAGCCCCCACCCAAGAACATCCGCCTGGGCTGCTGCGTGTTCCAGAAGCTTCCGTGTGGGCTGGGGTGTGGCGAAGGCCGAGGGAGGGGATGAGAGCCAGGCCTGGAAAGAAGCCACTGCCTACACTCCCAGGACCCTGAGGGGTGGCCACGTGCCTTGCGGGGCCACGCGGGACGCAGGGGCGGGGCGGGGCGGGTGGGCAGAGGGGCAGGAGGGAGGCAGGGCTTCGGGGTTCCCGAGGGAAAGGCCAGCAGGGCTGGTTCGAAGCATTCCAGTGGGTTCCAAGCTCTGGGGTGACGACGGCAGAAGAGGGTCGCCTCCGGGGGCTCGCAGGCCAGACAGGGGCTTGTGGCTCTGTGGCCGTGGAGTGGCTGGTTTGCGATGGCTGCCCCGGGGCAGAAAGAACACACACAGTACGGAAAACAGCACGGACCCGCTCCCGCAACGCTCGTCTGTCCTTCCTCTTGACAAGTCCCACGTCCGAGCAGGGACGACGCGGGATTGCCCGCCAGCCACCTGGGTCACCCAGCCACGCAGGTGCGTCTGCCTCCCCGGGGAGGGAGGGGGTCCGAGGCCCGGAAGAGCTGGCTCCGGGGAGGGGGGGGACCCGAGGTCAGGTGGCGGGATCGCAGGGAAGAGGCCAGGCGTGTGAGCTCTGTCCGCGGCTCTGTCCGCAAACTCCGCCTGCAGGGGAGCGTCAGAGCTCCATGGGGGCGCTCCGTGCCCACGGTTCAGAGACCACGGGGGTCCTTGCGTGTCACCAGGCGCCCGAGGACAGGACACTGCTACCCATCTGCCGTTGCCTGCTGCCCAGCCCTCTCCCCGCGGTCCGTAGGTGTTTGCTTAGAGCAGGAAGGAGCTGGGGCCCGTGACCTTGAAGGGGGGAACACAGCTTTGCAACGTGCCGGGCTCCCTTCCGGGGGGCCACGCGGGGCCCGGCCGCACATCTGCCCGGAAACCCGTGGTGGAAAAGGGCTGCTGTCCGTGCAGTGACAGCACAGCCCTGAGGCCAGGAGGACAGGGTCGTGCACGCCGCGTCCAGCCCCGGTCCCTCCTGGTCCCTCCTGGTCCCTCCATGGCCCGGCTGCCGCGGGAGGGGTGGGGGGAGGGGGTCTGCTGAGAGCTGCAGAGGGCGCAGAGGGGTGCCACTCCCTGCACCAGCCTCCCTGTCCCCTCCCCATCTTCCTTTTCCTCCCCCTAGACCACTTGTCTGTTACCCTTTCTCTCTTCCTCTTGGAAGGCAGGAGCTGTGGGCAGAGGTAAGTGAGGCAGAGCGTGGCCCTTCTTTAGCTTTTGTGGACCAGGGCCCGGAGCCTCTTTATAAAAACGATGGGGACCGTCACTCAGAGCCAGGCTACGCGTAGGTGTCCCTGTGCCTGATTACCTCCGGAAGTGACATGCCTCCTGGGAGCACCAGGCAGAACTTCCCGCATGGTCCGAAACTCGGGGCCCGTGTTTCCCAAATGGTGTTCCTGGGAATGTCACTCTCTCTAGGTGTCGATATCCTGTGCCATGCAGAACGGATGAGGGGGTTCCGTGAAGAAACAGTCGGGCATACCACCATCTGGAGCCTCCTCCCAGAGGTGAAGATACTCATGTAAGCATAATAAAGGCTCTGACAAGTCCTGAAATGATAAACCTGTGTGGTTTCATTTAACCAGGCATTTCCCCCGGAATCTCTCCCTACGTAGCTCCTACTGATTCCTCGGCATCTGGTGTTCTGGAACACTTTGGGAGAGTCCAGTTTTACAGCATCGGGGGGAAATGGTCTGGTTGCAAATCAACAGTGCACATGGTTTCCATTTTTGTGACCTAGTAACCGAGCGGGCTTTGCCCACTGACAGGTTTGAGAGTGGTTGTCTGGGCCAACTCCTGGGGAAGATGGGACGGTTTGTCTTCAGTGTCCTTGGCCTCCCCTTCTCGTCCGCTTCTTCCCTGTCAGCGCCCCCTCTCCTTGACCTGCTCACATACCCAGTGTTCTGATTTCTGCCTTTCTTTTCTGTCCTTGAAATGTCCTTCCATGACTACAATAGAAAGCTTGTTTATACTAATGTGTAAATGGCTACCCAGCTGATATCACTTACATTCCTTCGGGCAGGAAGCTTTGTGTGCGCTGCCCACGTGCCTGGGGCGTTTGCCTTTTAGCCGAGGACCATCCCTGTATTTGCTTCAAGTTGAAGGTGTCCTCTCTAACTATAGAATTTCAAAGACGGCAGAGTTGCTTAGAGTATCTATTTACGGAAGCCTTCATCCATTCAACAAGTATTAATAGCACTATTATGAGAAACCCCGTCCTGTTCTAGATGCAGAAACCACCCCGCAGGTTGGCAAGAGGGATAAGACCCCTGGGGCTTAGCTTCCGTCAGGAGAGACAGAGTAGACCAAGGTAAAGAGGTGAAGTCCTTTTAATTTTAAGTGAATTGCTCTAGGCTAAGTGAGGAGGGATGGAGGCTGTCACTGGGAGCCAATCTACACCGTCAAGGAACTAGCGGCTGCCAGAGCACATTCCTCGGAGACAGGAAATTAGAGATGCTTAGATCCAGGTGGGCGAACGCGTTCTACAAAGGGCCTCATAATAAACAGGGTGAATTCGGCTTTGAGGCCACGCAGGGTCTCTGCTCGCGTGCTTTCTTTGTGTTTTGAAAACCCTTCAGAGACGGGAGAACCGCAGTCACTCACCCCGGGGCCAACCTGGTCCGGATCCCCGGCTCAGAGATGGCGTTTTGCCCACCGGAGGGCCCTGTTTTTAGAGAAGCGTTCTGGGTTCCTTCAAAACAAAGCAGAGTAAAACTAACGAGCATTCGTGTAAGTCTGGCGGATAGAGGAGGAAAGTGCCTGAGGTTACGGTTGTCAGTGGTCTGTGTCCTCGGGGCCAGCCTCTGGTGCCCCGGCATTGAGTCAGACACCAGCCTGGATGCTGCTGTGACGGTATTTTGTAGCTGTGATTAACATTTAATCAGTAGACTTTGGGGAAGGAAATTACCCGCCAGAACATGGGTGGGCCTTATCCAATCAGTTGAAGGCCTTAAGCGCAAAGACGGCTTTCCTGGCGAAGAGAGAATTCTGCCTCGAGCCTAACATACTCGTCCTGTTTCCAAGCCTGCTGCCTTTCAGAACTTGGCCTCGAGATGGGGACACCAAATCTCACCTGAACTTACAGCCCCTACAGTCAAGTGAGCCCATTTCTTTTCTATTTTCTTTTAATGTTCATTTTTGAGAGAGACAAGAGTGTGAGCAGGGGAGGGGCAGAGAGAGAGGGAGACACAGAATCCGAAGCAGGCTCCAGGGTCCGGGCTGTCAGCACAGAGCCCGATGTGGGGCTCGAACTCACCACCTGCGAGATCGTGACCTGAGCTGAAGTCAGACGTTTAACCGACTGAGCCACCCAGGCACCCCAAACGAGCCCATTTCTTAAGTAAAGGTCCCTCCCTCCGTCCCCCCTCTCCTCCCTCCTTACACACCTTCTTGGTCCTGATTCTCTGGAGAACCCAGATGCAGCAGCTTCGAAAATAGTTGTTAATCCGAATCACCTCTTGGTAAATCACCCCGGGGCCTTGAACCTTCCCTGGACGGCTGCAAATGGCCTGTGGCATCTCTGGCCCCACCCTTCCCAGGAGGGAAGAAAGAAAAGACTTCTCTGGAAGGGCATGGGGCCAGGCAGCTGCAGCGTCCTTAGCGAGGGGTGCACGGACCTCTGTTGAAAATCAACAGCCGCCGTGAAGACATCCCCCCCGTTCCTCTCTTTCTTGCCCCCTGTCCCTCAGGGCCACCCAAGGTTGTCTGGCCCGGCCCAGGAGCACAGCCACCTGCCTCTCAGGGTCATGTGTCTCAGGTGTCGGGAGGAGGGGCTGGGGGCTGGGCCCCCAGGGAAGGGGGAGGGAAGGTCCCTTCCCTTTCCTGGGCTGTCCTTGAGGTCTGACCCCAATGCTGACCCCATCATTTGGCGGCGTATGGAGGTCCTGAAGGCTTTCCCTTTCCGAGTCCCGGGTTCAAGTGCAGATAGGCCCCAGCTTTTCTTTTCTCAACTGTGTCTTATGGCGTAGGATCAATCACGAAGAAGGGCTACAGAGGTTCTCGCTCGGCGTGGTAGAGACCGTTGACTGTCCCTCCGGACACAGGAAGAGTTCCCAGCCTCTGGATTAGGTGAGGTCGGGGAGGGTGGGACGGGGGTAGTAAGTGGAAGGGGTCCTGCCCTCTTTCCATTCCCCTGTGGCTGGTGGTAGGCCACTCGCCCCGGAGGACAAAGTGACCGCTAGGACGCGCAGCGAGGCAGCACGCGGGAGGCGCCTGGGCACCGGGCAGCCTTGGGGAGCAGACCCGCCAGACCTCAGTCTCCACCGGCCCCGACTCCTCCTTGGGAGACGAGTGCATCTTCGCCGGAACCTTCCTCCGTTCTCGAGAACTCTTCTCGGGAACCCTGCCTGAATCAGCATCGGCTCACGTCCTAGGCACCTGTCCACACCTCGGTAGGGACCCTGTCCGCCAGCCGCCGGGGAGTGGCATCTAGAGCAGCGGACGTTTGCAGGGGGAGGGCGAGGGTGTGGGAAGAGCCCCGTCAGGTGACGGTGGGTCGATGGGGGGCCCATCCCGGGGGTCCCATACTCCTATAACCCATCTTCGCCTCTGTGGCCACGGGTGGTCGCTAACGGGGGCATCGGAGGCCCTGCCTACCCAGCAGGAGAGGCGGAGCCGGGGCTGTCCTGGGTCCCCGGACCAGGAGCGGGAGTCCCCAGACCTTGGATTCTTGCCTTTCGGCGCTGTTGGTCTCCCCGGAGGCAGCACGGGCTCAGAGGAAGCGCCTGAACGTGCGTGCGCGTGCGCGTGCCGGTGCGCGTGCGCTCCGACTGGGCCTTCCCAAGCCAAAGGGGAGGACCCGTTCAACGCGGCCAGAGGACGGATCCGTGGAGTGCGCACAGAACAAGTCAGACCTTTCTGAAACCCGTGTTGCCTTGCTGGTGGGTCCAGTGGTGTTACCTTCTGTAAACAGAGCTGCGATGGGCGATTGGGATGGGGGTCCTGGGGCCGGAGGGACGGGAGTAATTGGCCACGTGAGAGACACTCTCCTCACGGCAGAGCAGCAGCCAGAGCCCCTCGGAATTATTATATACCGGGAATGAATTTTAAAAATTCATGCTTCCCCGTCTTTTTCTCTTCATCACATGGTTCTTTAAGAATATCATCCTCAAAAGGCAATCTTAAATATTTAACAGGATCGTTCTTGATTAAAATCTAATAAAAGGCGGGGGCTGCCTTCCACACAAAATGCACGCGCACAACCCAAGGTGGGGGGATGTACGTGCTCCAGGTGGGGTCCCCCTTCTGTTCCAGGTCTCCGAGTGGCTCATGACGCGGGTCTTGCTTCCGTCCCGCGAATCCAGGACGCCTGCTACTTCCCTGCACTCAGCAGGTCTATACCCAGCTCCAAGGATGGGGATCTGATTCCTGGGTTCTTATCCCGACTCCCCTGTGAGCAGCTGAGGAGATCACATCTACCCAATGGCTCGCCTAGCACGAGCAATGTGGCCCGTCGTGCCCAGCCCTGGGCTGACCCGGCGCCCAGCCAGCCACGCAGAAACTCAGCAGGGTGTCCTGGGGGGGGGGGGGGGGGGACGAACATGCCGCCAGCTCCTGGTCGTTTCCAAAAGTCGAGGACTCGTTTACGCCTGGACATCGTCTGTGCGTCTCCGGGCGAGAGGGCTTTTGGTCTGGAGAAAGCCCCCACCGTAGACAGAATCTGCATTTGAGTGTCGAGAAAGCACTATTTAAGTGACACTCCGTGATGCCTTGTCCCGTGAGTGAAATGCGCTCATGCTTCGCTGGTGGCTTGTTTCTGCCCCCCTTCGTCGCTTTCAAATTGTTAAAAGCGTTGGAATGACTGGTAGCTCGGAGGCTTCAAACCCGTTCCCCCCAGGGCCCCGGAGAGTCCTTGCAGCCTAAAAAAGGGGATAGGGACAAATTAAATGATAATTGTGCACCTGCTCTGGTCTGTAATTCAGACTCCTGTCATGAAAAAACAATGGATAGCTTGGCCTTTCTTCTGTGTTGAAAGCTTTCATCACAGTTGTTCAGGTTACAAATCAAAAGCCATAGGCCCCCCACCAGCAGATCGCTTCTTTCTGCCCCCGGGGCTGCTGTGGGTAGACACAGAGTGCGTTTTCCGAGCCGGGAGCCCCTCTTCTCCTCCGGAGGTTGGACGGGCTCCCTGCTCCCCTTGAAAGGCTCCCTCCACGGTGCAGGGTGATGACACTTCATGCCGGTCGGGGTCTGGCCTGCACGGTGAGATCCACCCCCCTGCCCCCGCCCCCGTCACGTCTGTGTCCCTGTGTCCCTGCAGGATGATGTCCTGTAAACAACCTGGCCCAGAAGCTTCTCAAGTCACTGCGCTGGCCCACGTTTGCTCACATGGCTCCGCGTGGCTGCAAGGGAGGCTGGGAAGTGAGGTTTTCCGCAGGGAGTCCTGGTGCAGCCTGGGTGTTCTGGAAGGTTCTGAAAGGAAGAGAGGCTCCTGGGGACAAAGTGTGGTGTCTGCCATGGCCACGGGCATGGAGCAGGCACAGAGAGGAGCCGCGTGTCCACCTGTGAGGGGACGCCTGTGTCCTATGGTCACTCCTTGGCACTGAGCTTCCCTCCGACCCCAGGGCTGGTGTCGGGATGGACGAGAGAGAGCTCGTCCCTTCCACTGGGGTGCGAGGGAAAGGCCCCCACCACAGGTTGTCCCCTGGGCCCCCTGGCCACCCCACCTGCATCTCAGGCACTGGGCCTCCCCGCCCGGGATCAAGATGGACTAGCGGATGCCCAGCTGGGGGGTAAGGCCGCCAGATCACAAACCAGGGGCTTAAGCAGCAGAAATGCATCGTCTCTCAGGCCTCCCCGCGGCCCGAGATCCGCTGCAGTTGCCAGAAAACATGTGCTCAAGCCACCGCCCCCCCCCACCCGAGTGTGGTGGCCCCTGGTCCCCGGGCTTCTGGCAGAGAACGCCCCCGCCCCCACCCCCCATTCCTGTCGGTGTCCACACTCCCCTTCTTATGAGGACGCCAGTCACACGGGATTAGGGCCACCCTGCTCCCGTGTGACCTCGTCTTAACTTTCCAAGGAAGGTCACATTCGCAGGCACTGGGGGTTAGGAGTCCAACAGATCTTTTTTGGGGGGGGGGACACAGTTCAACCCACAGGAAGGGTTCTGTCCAAGTTGAGGGGAGCTGGGGAGAGGCGAGCAGGAGGGGGAATCCACGGGAGGTTAACTGTTGCAAGCTTTTATCTTTTAATAGGGTGGGGACAACAAGTGCCACTTTATCATTCTTTGTATTTTTCACTTGTGGTAGAAAGGAGTAAACCCACAACAATAGAGCAGGGGAGGAAATGACACCAGAGGGCCATGGAGGGGTGTACCAGGGGGGACGGGGTGGGGGAGGAGGAGGGCCGCCCAGGATGGGGGCGGGGTGCCCGGAGGAAAGACAACCAGTGCCGGCTGGGGGTGGGGGGGATTTTATACTCCCCACAGGTACCGCGGGGGCAAACAAGCCCTGTAGACGCTAACTTAGAGGGGAAAGACCGTCATCAACATCAGGGAAAGTAAAACTGTGCACCAGGGGCGCCTGGGAGGCTCAGTCGATTAAGCGTCTGAGTCTTGCTTTCCGCTCCCGGTTCTCGAGTTCCAGCCCTGCATCGGGCTCTAGGCTGACAGTGCAGCACCTGCTTGGGATTCTCTCTCTCCCTCTCTCTGCCCCCTCCCCGGCTCGCTCTCTCTGTCTCTCAAAATAAATAAAAGTAAACTTAAAAAAAATTGCAGCAGCAAATGAACATCTTACCGCATAAGGGAGCGAGCTATGAACAATATTAACACAACCATATACTATCGTAAGCATCCGGGATCAGTGTGGGAGGGGATGTATGACAGGGTTAAACCACGGTTCCCCATAGGAACCAACGAGGTAGCTACTCACAGTATTCATCCACATGAGGAAGGCTCTAGAAACAACAGCCAGAAGAGATATGGATGGCTGTGTCAGCGCAGAAATTCCAAGTGGTGGGGGTGGGGTGGAGGGCTGCTATTGTGTTATAAGCTGCCCAACGCGTTACTTTTTTTTTTTTTTTAAGGTTTATTCATTTTTGAGAGCGAGAGAGTGAGAGGACGAGCTGGGGAAGGGCAGAGAGAGAGGGAGACACAGAATCCCAAGCAGGCTTCAGGCTCCGAGCTGTCAGTACAGAGCCCAGCGTGGGGCTCGAACTCACAAACCGCGAGATATGACCTGAGCCAAAGTCGGACGCTCAACCGACTGAGCCACCCAGGCACCGCCCCCCGCCTTTGACATGTTTGAAAAGGTGTACATTTCAGAACATGGCACCAGTGGGTGAAACTCAGTGTGGGAGCCCCAGGGACACAGGCACGGAGGGCTGGACGGGCTCCTGGCCGCACATGAGGGCCAGTCGGGGGCGAGTCATCCCTTGTGCTGGGGACCGTCAGGCTTTGTGGGAGGCTGTCCCTCCAGCTGCCAGCAGCTGGGGGGTGGGCGACAGTTGAGAGCAGCTGTCCGGGGTGCCTGAAGTCCCCGCAGGCCCTGTGCCCGCGCTCGAGACCCCGGCTGGATGCCTGGCTCAGCTGGCAGTGTGCTCCGGAGGGAGACAGCACCTGGGGAAGAAGGCAGGGCCGCCGGCCTGGTGGGGCCGGAAGGGGACATGTTCCGGCTGGGGAGATGCCCTAAGGCAGCCCCCGGACCACCTCCCCCTCTTCTGCGTCTCAGGTCCGGTCTCCATCCGGCCACAGACTGCTGGGGCTCTGGGCCTCGAGGGGCGGCCCACACAGCCGTGCCTCTGGCCAGAAGCCCACTCTGGACCTTTCGGGATGCACATCTGCAGAGACAGTCTCTCTGGTACCCGGTTATACCTGCAGCAAGGGACGCGGGGGACAGCAGGGCCTGCTCGGGGCGACGCGGCTTGCAGGGGCCTCGGGCTGCCCTCTGCGGCCTGGGGGCCTGGGGGCAGCATCGCGGGACCCCCATTCCTTCTCTCAGAGAGCCTTTCCTGTTCTCAGCGGCGTCTGTGGCCCCCAAACGGCTAAGGCCCGCCCCCTTCGAGTGGGGCTCGGCTGGGCTCTGTCAGCCTCTCCAGCCCACAGATCTGTCCTCGGCCACAAAGGGCAAAGCTGTGGGGTGACAAGCCAGGCTGGTGCCGGAGGGGCAGAGCGGTGTCATCACGTCCCTCAGGCATCGAGGGACGACGGCTCCTGGACGTCTGTGCGTGGAAAGAATTCCCAACCTCTCCTCTGTGCCTTCCCCCGCCCCCGATCTGGCTTCCAGCCGTTTATGCCCATGAATGAGGGGGAAAAGGGTATTTTTCTTCAGTAATGTGCCTGCGACCAAAGCGCCTCATTTAAAAATTCATTTCGGCAGAGGCCGTGGCATCTGTTACCGTTTTGCCTGGGCCCCGGGGGTGAAGGCTCTCACCTTGCTGGCTTCAGACGGTCCTGCTCCCGCGTCCCGTTCCGTTGCCAGGTCTCAACAGCAGGCAGGAGCAGCCGGGGGTCACCGGAGTCCCCAGTTCCCCGCCGGGTCAGACAGACGGGTTTGGGAGCCAGAGACGGGAAGGCAGGTGTGCGCACCCGGCCGGAGCCCTGCTGCCCCTTCCTCCCGTACCCGAGCCCTGACAGTGCCCGCTGCACTGATCCGCCGGGGATCCAGACCCATTTTCCTCCCCGAGCACGGGAGGCGGGGGGCGGGGGAGACTGAGTCGCGGAAACCCCTGATGAGGCAGTTTGCAAACGGGCCGTGAGCCGCCAGTTAAACCACCAGCCGACCCTAAGGTGAGTGGGGAGGGGTCCGGGTGGACCCGGTGGCGGCGTCCACAGCATCAGGGATTCAACCTTCTGGTTGTCGACGTTTTGGCCACGGACGTGGCACCCTTCCCAAACTGTCATTTTCAGCAATCCGGAGAACTGGCCCCAAATCCCAGCCCCCCGTGGCCCCAGCGAACAGATTGTCTAAAGCTCTGTCGTGTTTGTCTGTTTAACAAAGAGAACACGGTACCGACAGCAAAACTGCCACCGGATTCGCCTGGCGGGACACACCCCCGGCCCCCTCGGCCGCTGAGGAGGGCGCGCGCCCGGGAGGACGCAGGTGCCGCAGTGGCCACCAGGGGGCGCGGGCGCCACTTGGAGAACGTGACCAGGCGCCACCGGGAACCAAGGCGGGCACACAAAGGGCCTCCCCATCCCAGCCCCAGCAGGGACGGCGCCCCCAAGTGTAGGGAGCATGTGTCTGTGGAAGGTGTGGCCCGGGCCACAGCGGTTCATTCTAGAAGGGGGGTGGGGGGTGGGAGTGGCGTGGAACCTGGGGACAGAAGCAGCCCTCGCCACAAGCACAGCCACGTCTGTTCAGGAAAGGCCCCACGTGCAGGACACGCTGGCCACAAGCCCATATCAGGAGGAAACGTCTGGCGACCGTGGGAAGGTCTTTGAACCAAGGTGGGGTGCTTTCCTGACGGGGGTCCCCACGGTAGCGAGAAGTGGTTTCCAGAAGGCTGATCTTTGGTCAAGCAGGCTCCTCTCCGCTTCCCCCGGTGTCTGGGGGGGGGGGGCAGGCAGGTGAGGCCCAGGCTCAGGCTATTGTTGGGGTTCGGGCACTGGCTGTGGAGGGGGCTGTGCCAGGCAGGGACGGCGAGTGAGGCCGGCACCCCGCGCTTCAGTCCCTGCGACTTTGATGTGGGGACATGTTTGGAAAGGGGGGGAAGGCGTCACTGGCGTTTAGTGGGGAGGGGCCTCCGTGCCCCGTTTCCTCCTCCGGCTGTGGGAACAACCCCAGTTCATCGGCTGTGGGACAACAGTGGGCTGACACAGGAAGCCTCAATGGGTCAGTGGATGACGGCCGTGCTGTGATGCTCACCACCCTTAGGAGGAGGGGACCAGGAGGGCCATCAGATGGTGCCATGCGCTGGTTGATTCCAGGCTCTCGGCTCAGATCGAATTTCTCCCGGGTCTGTTTCCACCATTTCACCTTCAACAAAATACCTAATCCAACAGGAACATCCGATTGCTTGGTTCCCCCACTCATTTGTTCACTGGCTCAGGAAACTTGATTGATTTCTGGGCTAAGTGACAGAATGATGTGTTGTGTTCACACAGCGGAAGGGTCCATCCTGGGGGTTGCTCTAAAAACTGAGAACAGCCTCTTCTGGAGGACATCGGACAGGGCCCCGGCCGCTTCAGGCAACTTTCACACAATCTGTTCTGGCCCATCTTTACTATACTTGACCTTTGTAAAAAAAGACTCAGGAACCCAGAGAGAGCCGGACGTAACCAGGGCTCCACACTGGCTACGACTTGTCACTCCAACCCAGATACTGCAGGGTGAGGAGGGTTATTACTAACATGGGTTGCACAGAAAAGACAAAGACCTAACTTTCCTCACGTACAAAGAGGCCTTAGAAGTGAGAAAACGGTAACAATTAAAAAACAAAAACCTTGGGAGCGCCTGGGGGGCTCAGTCAGTTAAGCATCCGACTTCAGCTCAGGTCACGATCTCGATCTTGTGGTCGGTGAGTTCGGGCCCCGCGTCGGGCTCTGTACTGACAGCTCGGAGCCTGGAGCCTGCTTCGGATTGTGTCTCCCTCTCTCTCCCTGCTCCTCCCCCAATCGCGCTCTGTCTCTGTCTCTCAAAAATAAATAAATGTCGGGGCGTGTGGGTGGCTCGGTTGGTTAAGCATCCAACTCTAGCTTTCAGCTCCCGTCATGATCTCATGGTTCATGAGTTCAAGCCCTGCATGGAGCTCTGCACCGACAGTGCCTGTTTGGGCTTCTCTCTCTCTCTCTCTCTCAGTCTCTCTTCCCCTCCCCAGCTCTCTCTCTCTCTCTTTCAAAGTAAATAAATAAACTTTAAAAACAATAAACAAGTAAACGTTAAAGAAACTAAAAACTCCAACCAAACAAAAAAACCCCAAAAACCTTGCAGAAAACTCACAAGAGAAAACACAAATGGTTAAAACCGCCCTGAAAGCCGCCCGGTCTCACTGGAGAAATGCAAGATAAAAATGAGAAACCGTTTCCACCTGCAGATTGGCCAACAGGTAAAGAGACTGACTGTCAGCCGTGAGAATGCGATCAGGCACCACAGCACTGAAGGGACCTCCACAGCCTCTAACAAGCGGCCAGATACGCACACGCCATACATCCCGATGTTTCGCTTTTGGAACTCTGGCAACAGAAATACTCAGGCAAGGTCACGAGGACGACTGGACAGGCGTGTCTGCCTGACCGCTGGTTATGACGGTGAAAGTTGGAGATGACCTTAGGCTCTCCAGAGGGGGAAAATGAAATAGCTTAAAATCTATTCTTTTGTTTGTTTGTTTCAGATTAAAAAAAAATGTTTATTTTTGAGAGAGAGTGAGAGGGCAAGAGAGAGGCAGAGAGAGAGGACAGAAGGTCTGAAATGGGCTCTGTGCGGACAGCAGTGCGCCCAATGTGGGGCTCGAACTCATGAACCGCGAGATCACGACCTGAGGCAAAGGCGGATGCTTAACTGACCGAGCCACCCAGGCGCCCCAGTAGCTTAAAATCTTTTCGATAAAAGGGCGTGTGGCCGTTAAAAAGAGAGAGAGTGCTCTAAGGGGAATGAGGTAAAGCGTCTGCATCAGACGGGACTCCGTCAACCTCGCCTTCTCTCAGATCCCTTACCCGGCCTCTGAAATGGCCAGGGGGTCCCCCCACTGCCTGAGGTTGGCCAGCTACGCCTTGAGTCTCCGGTTCCCACTGCCCTTTCTGGGCTCGGATGAAGCACCAAGTTCAAGGACATGGGACCTGGTTCCCGCCGCAGCTGACAAGGTAGCTAAGGGACACAGCCCAGAGACAGGGGGATAGCTGCAAACTTCAGTTAATGGAGGGGGCGGAGAGCAGACAGCTGGTTGTCTCGTGTGTGCTCTCTCCAGTGCCCGTCAGCCAGGCGTGGCTTTTCCATACAACCTGCCCGGAGGTCTCCTCCGTGGCTAAAAACCCAGTGTTCCTCTCCACGGCCTGTGACAAAGCCTCAGCAGCCCCGGGGCGGCTTGGTTAGCTCTCCTGGCGCCCACACCCGCCTCTCCACCCTTCCTGTCCTCACTACTGTTGCCCAGGGGTTACACCTCCAGGAAGGTGCTAACGCTTATGCCTCTCCTTGGCTTTTGTTTTCTGGGGAGCGTGAGCTAAGCCAGCTTCCAAGTGAGGTGTGTGTCTGTTTGTTTGCTTTTAGAGTTTATTTATTTATTTTGAGGGGGGAGGGGCAGAGAGAGGGAGAGAGAGAAGCCCAAGGAGGCTCTGCACCATCAGCACGGAACCTGACACGGGGTCCGATCTCACGAGCTGTGCGATCATGACCTGGATGCTTAACTGACTGAGCCACCCAGGTGCCCCCACGGTGAGGTTTTTATTTCAGACATCCTACTCAAAATTGCAACCTCTCTCACTGGAAGTGAGTGAACCTACCCAGCCTCACTCCTAATCCTCTTTACTTTGGGTTGATTTCTTCCCCATAGCACTTGCCATCTTCTAGCATACTGTATCATTTGTTTGTTTACTAGTTTGGTGCTCAGTGTCTGTTGTCCCCAGCGGGAAAGGACTCTTGAAGGAGGGGGGGCCTTTGTTTTGCTCAAGTGCCTAGAACAGTTCCTGGGACATGAAAGGCACTTACAAAACACTCGATGGATGAATGGATGAATGATTTGTATAACTGATATCAAAATATAGTCCTGATATCCCGTTGGGTAAAAAGCATAGTTTTCAACATCCTGTGTTCAGGGATTGGCAGATGTAAGGTGTCAGTACCACCTAGAGTGATCTACAGACTCGACCCAATCTCTGAAAACACAATGGCATTTTTTTTTTTTTTTTTTTTGCAGAGATTGAAAAAAGTCATCCTAAAATCCAAGTGGAGTCTCAAGGGACCCCAGAGAGGAAAAATGATTTGGAAGGAAGGAAGAACAAAGTTGGAGGACCCAGAAAAATGATTCAGAAGCAAGGAAGAACAAAGTTGGAGGACCCACACTTCCTGATGGCAAACGTATTACAAAGCTACGGTAATCAAAACAGTGTGGTGTGGCATGGAGACTGACACACACATCAACGGAACACAATAGAGTCCAGAGATAAACCCCTGTGTATGTGGTCAAATGATCTTCAACATAAGTACCAAACCACTCAAGGGGGAAAGGACAGGCTCTTCAACAAGCGGTGCTGGGAAAACTGGACATCCACATGCGAAAGAATGAAGTTGGACCATTATCTTACATCACATACAAAAATTAACTTAAAGTGGATGAAAGGCCTAAATGTAAGACCCCAAACTAAAAAACTCCTAGACAAAAACAGGGGAAAAGCTTCACGTCATTGGGCTTGGCGGTGGTCTCTCGGATATGACACGACAAACACAGGCAACAAACGCAAAAGTAGACAAATAGGACGACATCAAACTCAAAAACTTTTGTATAGGAGAAAACACAACCAACAGAGTGGAAAGGCAGCCTAAAAATGGGAGGAAATATTTACAAATTATATACCTGATACGGGGATAATACTCAGAATAAAGAGAACTTCTACTATTCAACATCAAAAATGAACCCAATTCAAGAATGGGCAAAGGAATTGAGTACACATTTTTCCAAAGATGGTATACAGATGGCCAATGAGCATTAACATCACTGAAGTCAGAGAAATGCAAATCAGAACCAAAGTGAAATATTCCTTCACATCTGCTTAGGATGGCTTCTATCGAAGTAACAAACAGAAAATAACAAGTGTTGGCAAGGATGTGAGAAGTTGGAACCCTTCTGCACCGCTCGTAGGATTGTAAAATGGCGGAAAACAGTGTAGAGATGTCTCATAAAAATTTTAAAAAGAACTACCATATGATCCAGCAATCCTGCTTCTGGGTATATACTCAAAAGAATTGAAAGCAGGGTCTCGATGTGATCTTTACACAGCACCCTCATAGCAGCGTTCTTCTTGATAGCCAAGCGTTGGAAGCAACCCAAGCGTCCGTCAACGGGCGTTTGCCAAATGGATAAACAAAATGTGGTCCATCCAAGCAATGGAACGTTACTCAGCCTTCAAAAGGAAGGACATTGTGACCCCTGCGACAGCATAGATGAACCTTGAGGTAATTATGCTGAGTGAAATAAGCCAGTCATAGAAGGACATGTGATTCCCTTTATATGAGGTACCTAGAGTAATCAGATTTAAGACACCAAATAGGATGGCAGGCGTCAGGGGCTGAGGGTGCAGGATGGGAGTTAGTGTTTAATGGGGACAGAGCTACAGGTACCCCACTATATGTATTATTCTTACTATTTGTGTGTATCAGAAAAGACCTGGAAGTATACACACCACATTTTACTCCTGGAAGTAAAAGGAGGAGGAGAGAATTCTAATTTTTTTTATCCATTTCTATATGGCATTTTCAGAAGGAAAGGATATTACTATTACAGTTTTTTTAACCAGAAAAATAAGGTTTAATATTTATAAAGTTTAGAGGAATAGGTAGGGAGAGAGATGATAGTTGGTTAGCTAACTAGTTAAAGATAAATGCTTGCGTACGAGTGCTGAAACTCTGTCCACTTCTCCATCTTAAGAAGGATTATTATTTTTACTTCTCCAGGTAAAATTTGTTATTTCTAGTTTTGTGCATTTATGCTTCAGGATTGTAATTCTAGAAATCAGAAGTAGGGTCCTGTAAAGTAGGCTATCAAATTCTCCTGGTGGGCTTCTCTATAGATGGCCATAGTAGCCAGGCAAAGCAGAGTAGAGCAAACAAAAGGAGTAAAGAGATGATGATGGTGGTGGTGATGGTGGTGGTGGTGATGATGATGTCATGGCGGTGAAGGTGGTGAGGGTAGTGATGGTGGTAGAGGTGGTGGTGATGGTGGTGGTGGTGATGGTGATGGTGATGGTGATAGTGGTGATGGTGGTGATGGTGGTGATGGTGATGGTGGTGATGGTGGCGATGGTGGCGATGATGATGATGGTGATGATGGCGATGGTGATGGTGGTGATGGTG